>NW_027288603.1:0-150329 GCF_037038585.1 Patagioenas fasciata
TTAGATTTTAGGTTTAGATTTGGGGTTAGGTTTAGATTTTAGGTTTAGATTTGGGGTTAGGTTTAGATTTGGGGTTAGGTTTAGATTTTAGGTTTAGATTTGGGGTTAGATTTAGATTTAAGTTTTAGATTTGGGGTTAGGTTTAGATTTTAGGTTTAGATTTTAGGTTTAGATTTGGGGTTAGGTTTAGATTTTAGGTTTAGATTTGGGGTTAGGTTTAGATTTGGGGTTAGGTTTAGATTTTAGGTTTAGATTTGGGGTTAGGTTTAGATTTGGGGTTAGGTTTAGATTTTAGGTTTAGATTTGGGGTTAGGTTTAGATTTAAGGTTTAGATTTGGGGTTAGGTTTAGATTTGGGGTTAGGTTTAGATTTTAGGTTTAGATTTGGGGTTAGGTTTAGATTTTAGGTTAGGTTTAGATTTTAGGTTTAGATTTGGGGTTAGGTTTAGATTTGGGGTTAGGTTTAGATTTTAGGTTTAGATTTGGGGTTAGGTTTAGATTTTAGGTTTAGATTTTAGGTTTAGATTTGGGGTTAGGTTTAGATTTTAGGTTTAGATTTGGGGTTAGGTTTAGATTTTAGGTTTATATTTGGGGTAAGGTTTAGATTTGGGGTTAGGTTTAGATTTTAGGTTTATATTTGGGGTTAGGTTTAGATTTGGGGTTAGGTTTAGATTTTAGGTTTAGATTTGGGGTTAGGTTTAGATTTTAGGTTTAGATATGGGGTTAGGTTTAGATTTGGGGTTAGGTTTAGATTTTAGGTTTAGATTTGGGGTTAGGTTTAGATTTTAGGTTTAGATATGGGGTTAGGTTTAGATTTGGGGTTAGGTTTAGATTTTAGGTTTAGATTTGGGGTTAGGTTTAGATTTTAGGTTTAGATATGGGGTTAGGTTTAGATTTGGGGTTAGGTTTAGATTTTAGGTTTAGATTTGGGGTTAGGTTTAGATTTTAGGTTTAGATTTGGGGTTAGGTTTAGATTTGGGGTTAGGTTTAGATTTTAGGTTTAGATTTGGGGTTAGGTTTACATTTGGGGTTAGGTTTAGATTTTAGGTTTAGATTTGGGGTTAGGTTTAGATTTGGGGTTAGGTTTAGATTTTAGGTTTAGATTTGGGTTAGGTTTAGATTTTAGGTTTAGATTTGGGGTTAGGTTTAGATTTTAGATTAGATTTGGGGTTAGGTTTAGATTTGGGGTTAGGTTTAGATTTTAGGTTTAGATTTGGGGTTAGGTTTAGATTTTAGGTTTAGATTTGGGGTTAAGTTTAGATTTAAGGTTTAGATTTGGGGTTAGGTTTTAGATTTGGTTAGGTTTAGATTTGGGTTTTAGATTTAGGTTTAGATTTGGGGTTAGGTTTAGATTTGGGTTAGGTTTAGATTTAGTTAGGTTTAGATTTGGGGTTAGGTTTAGATTTGGGGTTAGGGGTTTAGATTTTAGGTTTAGATTTTAGGTTTAGATTTGGGGTTAGGTTTATATTTTAGGTTTAGATTTGAGGTTAGGTTAGATTTCAGGTTTATATTTGGGGTAAGGTTTAGATTTGGGGTTAGGTTTAGATTTTAGGTTTAGATTTGGGGTTAGGTTTAGAATTGGGTTAGGTTTAGATTTTAGGTTTAGATTTGGGGTTAGGTTTAGATTTTAGGTTTAGATATGGGTTAAGGTTTAGATTTGGGGTTAGGTTTAGATTTTAGGTTTAGATTTGGGGTTAGGTTTAGATTTGGAGTTAGGTTTAGATTTTAGGTTTAGATTTGGGGTTAGGTTTAGATTTGGAGTTAGGTTTAGATTTTAGGTTTAGATTTGGGGTTAGGTTTAGATTTTAGGTTTAGATTTGGGGTTAGGTTTAGATTTTAGGTTTAGATTTGGGGTTAGGTGTAGATTTGGGGTTAGGTTTAGATTTTAGGTTTAGATTTGGGGTTAGGTTTAGATTTTAGGTTTAGATTTTAGGTTTAGATTTGGGGTTAGGTTTAGATTTTAGGTTTAGATTTGGGGTTAGGTTTAGATTTTAGGTTTAGATTTGGGGTTAGGTTTAGATTTTAGGTTTATATTTGGGGTAAGGTTTAGATTTGGGGTTTAGGTTTAGATTTTAGGTTTAGATTTGGGGTTAGGTTTAGATTTGGGGTTAGGTTTAGATTTTAGGTTTAGATTTGGGGTTAGGTTTAGATTTTAGGTTTAGATTTGGGGTTAGGTTTAGATTTTAGGTTTAGATTTGGAGTTAGGTTTAGATTTTAGGTTTATATTTGGGGTAAGGTTTAGATTTGGGGTTAGGTTTAGATTTTAGGTTTAGATTTGGGGTTAGGTTTAGATTTGGGGTTAGGTTTAGATTTTAGGTTTAGATTTGGGGTTAGGTTTAGATTTTAGGTTTAGATTTGGGGTTAGGTTTACATTTTAGGTTTATATTTGGGGTAAGGTTTAGATTTGGGGTTAGGTTTAGATTTTAGGTTTAGATTTGGGGTTAGGTTTAGATTTGGGGTTAGGTTTAGATTTTCGGTTTAGATTTGGGGTTAGGTTTAGATTTAGGTTTAGATATGGGGTTAGGTTTAGATTTGGGGTTAGGTTTAGATTTTAGGTTTAGATTTGGGGTTAGGTTTAGATTTGGAGTTAGGTTTAGATTTTAGGTTTAGATTTGGGGTTAGGTTTAGATTTTAGGTTTAGATTTGGGGTTAGGTTTAGATTTAGGTTTAGATTTGGGGTTAGGTGTAGATTTGGGGTTAGGTTTAGATTTTAGGTTTAGATTTGGGGTTAGGTTTAGATTTTAGGTTTAGATTTTAGGTTTAGATTTGGGGTTAGGTTTAGATTTGGGGTTAGGTTTAGATTTTAGGTTTAGATTTGGGGTAAGGTTTAGATTTGGGGTTAGGTTTAGATTTTAGGTTTAGATTTGGGGGTTAGGTTTAGATTTTAGGTTTAGATTTGGGGTTAGGTTTAGATTTGGGGTTAGGTTTAGATTTTAGGTTTAGATTTGGGTTAGATTTAGATTTAAGTTTTAGATTTGGGGTTAGGTTTAGATTTTAGGTTTAGATTTTAGGTTTAGATTTGGGGTTAGGTTTAGATTTTAGGTTTAGATTTGGGGTTAGGTTTAGATTTGGGGTTAGGTTTAGATTTTAGGTTTAGATTTGGGGTTAGGTTTAGATTTGGGGTTAGGTTTAGATTTTAGGTTTAGATTTGGGGTTAGGTTTAGAGTTTAGGTTTAGATTTGGGGTTAGGTTTAGATTTGGGGTTAGGTTTAGATTTTAGGTTTAGATTTGGGGTTAGGTTTAGATTTGGGGTTAGGTTTAGATTTTAGGTTTAGATTTGGGGTTAGGTTTAGATTTTAGGTTTAGATTTGGGGTTAGGTTTAGATTTTAGGTTTAGATTTGGGGTTAGGTTTAGATTTGGGGTTAGGTTTAGATTTTAGGTTTAGATTTGGGGTTAGGTTTAGATTTTAGGTTTAGATTTGGGGTTAGGTTTAGATTTTAGGTTAGGTTTAGATTTTAGGTTTAGATTTGGGGTTAGGTTTAGATTTTAGGTTTAGATTTGGGGTTAGGTTTAGATTTCAGGTTTATATTTGGGGTTAGGTTTAGATTTAGGTTTAGATATGGGGTTAGGTTTAGATTTGGGGTTAGGTTTAGATTTTAGGTTTAGATTTGGGGTTAGGTTTAGATTTGGAGTTAGGTTTAGATTTTAGGTTTAGATTTGGGGTTAGGTTTAGATTTGGAGTTAGGTTTAGATTTTAGGTTTAGATTTAGGGTTAGGTTTAGATTTTAGGTTTAGATTTGGGGTTAGGTTTAGATTTTAGGTTTAGATTTGGGGTTAGGTTTAGATTTTTGGTTTAGATGTGGGGTTAGGTTTAGATTTTAGGTTTAGATTTGGGGTTAGGTTTAGATTTGGGGTTAGGTTTAGATTTTAGGTTTAGATTTGGGGTTAGGTTTAGATTTTAGGTTTAGATTTTAGGTTTAGATTTGGGGTTAGGTTTAGATTTTAGGTTTAGATTTGGGGTTAGGTTTAGATTTTAGGTTTAGATTTGGGGTTAGGTTTAGATTTTAGGTTTATATTTGGGGTAAGGTTTAGATTTGGGGTTAGGTTTAGATTTTAGGTTTAGATTTGGGGTTAGGTTTAGATTTAGGGTTAGGTTTAGATTTTAGGTTTAGATTTGGGGTTAGGTTTAGATTTTAGGTTTAGATATGGGGTTAGGTTTAGATTTGGGGTTAGGTTTAGATTTTAGGTTTAGATTTGGGGTTAGGTGTAGATTTGGAGTTAGGTTTAGATTTTAGGTTTAGATTTGGGGTTAGGTTTAGATTTTAGGTTTAGATTTGGGGTTAGGTTTAGATTTGGGGTTAGGTTTAGATTTTAGGTTTAGATTTGGGGTTAGGTTTAGATTTTAGGTTTAAATTTGGGGTTAGGTTTAGATTTTAGGTTTAGATTTGGGGTTAGGTTTAGATTTGGGGTTAGGTTTAGATTTTAGGTTTAGATTTGGGGTTAGGTTTAGATTTAAGGTTTATATTTGGGGTTAGATTTAGATTTGGGGTTAGGTTTAGATTTTAGGTTTAGATTTGGTTTTAGGTTTAGATTTTAGGTTTAGATTTGGGGTTAGGTTTAGATTTGGGGTTAGGTTTAGATTTTAGATTTAGATTTGGGGTTAGGTTTAGATTTGGGGTTAGGTTTAGATTTTAGGTTTAGATTTGGGGTTAGGTTTAGATTTTAAGTTTAGATTTTTGGTTTAGATTTGGGGTTAGGTTTAGATTTTAGGTTAGATTTGGGGTTAGGTTTAGATTTTAGGTTTAGATTTGGGGTTAGGTTTACATTTTAGGTTTATATTTGGGGTAAGGTTTAGATTTGGGGTTAGGTTAGATTTTAGGTTTAGATTTGGGGTTAGGTTTAGAATTGGGGTTAGGTTTAGATTTTAGGTTTAGATTTGGGGTTAGGTTTAGATTTTAGGTTTAGATATGGGGTTAGGTTTAGATTTGGGGTTAGGTTTAGATTTTAGGTTTAGATTTGGGGTTAGGTTTAGATTTGGAGTTAGGTTTAGATTTTAGGTTTAGATTTGGGGTTAGGTTTAGATTTTAGGTTTAGATTTGGGGTTAGGTTTAGATTTTAGGTTTAGATTTGGGGTTAGGTGTAGATTTGGGGTTAGGTTTAGATTTTAGGTTTAGATTTGGGGTTAGGTTTAGATTTTAGGTTTAGATTTTAGGTTTAGATTTGGGGTTAGGTTTAGATTTGGGGTTAGGTTTAGATTTTAGGTTTAGATTTGGGGTTAGGTTTAGATTTTAGGTTTAGATTTTAGGTTTAGATTTGGGGTTAGGTTTAGATTTTAGTTTAGATTTGGGGTTAGGTTTAGATTTGGGGTTAGGTTTAGATTTTAGGTTTAGATTTGGGGTTAGGTTAGATTTAAGGTTTAGATTTGGGGTTAGGTTTAGATTTGGGGTTAGGTTTAGATTTTAGGTTTAGATTTGGGGTTAGGTTTAGATTTGGAGTTAGGTTTAGATTTTAGGTTTAGATTTGGGGTTAGGTTTACATTTGGGGTTAGGTTTAGATTTTAGGTTTAGATTTGGGGTTAGGTTTAGATTTTAGGTTTAGATTTTAGGTTTAGATTTTAGGTTTAGATTTGGGGTTAGGTTTAGATTTTAGGTTTATATTTGGTGTAAGTTTAGATTTGTGGTTAGGTTTAGATTTAAGGTTTAGATTTGGGGTTAGGTTAGATTTTAGGTTTAGATTTGGGGTTAGGTGTAGATTTGGGGTTAGGTTTAGATTTTAGGTTTAGATTTGGGGTTAGGTTTAGATTTGGGGTTAGGTTTAGATTTTAGGTTTAGATTTGGGGTTAGGTTTAGATTTGGGGTTAGGTTTAGATTTTAGGTTTAGATTTGGGGTTAGGTGTAGATTTGGGGTTAGGTTTAGATTTTAGGTTTAGATTTGGGGTTAGGTTTAGATTTGGGGTTAGGTTTAGATTTTAGGTTTAGATTTGGGGTTAGGTTTAGATTTGGGGTTAGGTTTAGATTTTAGGTTTAGATTTGGGGTTAGGTTTAGATTTTAGGTTTAGATTTTAGGTTTAGATTTGGGGTTAGGTTTAGATTTTAGGTTTAGATTTGGGGTTAGGTTTAGATTTTAGGTTTAAATTTGGGGTTATGTTTAGATTTTAGGTTTATATTTGGGGTAAGGTTTAGATTTGGGATTAGTTTTAGATTTTACGTTTAGATTTGGGGTTAGGTTTAGATTTTAGGTTTAGATTTGGGGTTAGGTTTAGATTTTAGGTTTAGATATGGGGTTAGGTTTAGATTTGGGGTTAGGTTTAGATTTTAGGTTTAGATTTGGGGTTAGGTTTAGATTTTAGGTTTAGATTTTAGGTTTAGATTTGGGGTTAGGTTTAGATTTTAGGTTTAGATTTGGGGTTAGGTTTAGATTTGGGGTTAGGTTTAGATTTAGGTTTAGATTTGGGGTTAGGTTTAGATTTGGGGTTAGGTTTAGATTTTAGGTTTAGATTTGGGGTAAGGTTTAGATTTGGGGTTAGGTTTAGATTTTAGGTTTATATTTGGGGTTAGGTTTAGATTTGGGGTTAGGTTTAGATTTTAGGTTTAGATTTGGGGTTAGGTTTAGATTTTAGGTTTAGATATGGGGTTAGGTTTAGATTTGGGGTTAGGTTTAGATTTTAGGTTTAGATTTGGGGTTAGGTTTAGATTTTAGGTTTAGATATGGGGTTAGGTTTAGATTTGGGGTTAGGTTTAGATTTTAGGTTTAGATTTGGGGTTAGGTTTAGATTTTAGGTTTAGATATGGGGTTAGGTTTAGATTTGGGGTTAGGTTTAGATTTTAGGTTTAGATTTGGGGTTAGGTTTAGATTTTAGGTTTAGATTTGGGGTTAGGTTTAGATTTGGGGTTAGGTTTAGATTTTAGGTTTAGATTTGGGGTTAGGTTTAGATTTGGGGTTAGGTTTAGATTTTAGGTTTAGATTTGGGGTTAGGTTTAGATTTGGGGTTAGGTTTAGATTTTAGGTTTAGATTTGGGGTTAGGTTTAGATTTTAGGTTTAGATTTGGGGTTAGGTTTAGATTTTAGATTAGATTTGGGGTTAGGTTTAGATTTGGGGTTAGGTTTAGATTTTAGGTTTAGATTTGGGGTTAGGTTTAGATTTTAGGTTTAGATTTGGGGTTAGGTTTAGATTTAAGGTTTAGATTTGGGGTTAGGTTTAGATTTGGGGTTAGGTTTAGATTTTAGGTTTAGATTTGGGGTTAGGTTTAGATTTTAGGTTTAGATTTGGGGTTAGGTTTAGATTTTAGGTTAGGTTTAGATTTTAGGTTTAGATTTGGGGTTAGGTTTAGATTTGGGGTTAGGTTTAGATTTTAGGTTTAGATTTGGGGTTAGGTTTAGATTTTAGGTTTAGATTTTAGGTTTAGATTTGGGGTTAGGTTTATATTTTAGGTTTAGATTTGAGGTTAGGTTTAGATTTCAGGTTTATATTTGGGGTAAGGTTTAGATTTGGGGTTAGGTTTAGATTTTAGGTTTAGATTTGGGGTTAGGTTTAGAATTGGGGTTAGGTTTAGATTTTAGGTTTAGATTTGGGGTTAGGTTTAGATTTTAGGTTTAGATATGGGTTAAGGTTTAGATTTGGGGTTAGGTTTAGATTTTAGGTTTAGATTTGGGGTTAGGTTTAGATTTGGAGTTAGGTTTAGATTTTAGGTTTAGATTTGGGGTTAGGTTTAGATTTGGAGTTAGGTTTAGATTTTAGGTTTAGATTTGGGGTTAGGTTTAGATTTTAGGTTTAGATTTGGGGTTAGGTTTAGATTTTAGGTTTAGATTTGGGGTTAGGTGTAGATTTGGGGTTAGGTTTAGATTTTAGGTTTAGATTTGGGGTTAGGTTTAGATTTTAGGTTTAGATTTTAGGTTTAGATTTGGGGTTAGGTTTAGATTTTAGGTTTAGATTTGGGGTTAGGTTTAGATTTTAGGTTTAGATTTGGGGTTAGGTTTAGATTTTAGGTTTATATTTGGGGTAAGGTTTAGATTTGGGGTTAGGTTTAGATTTTAGGTTTAGATTTGGGGTTAGGTTTAGATTTGGGGTTAGGTTTAGATTTTAGGTTTAGATTTGGGGTTAGGTTTAGATTTTAGGTTTAGATTTGGGGTTAGGTTTAGATTTTAGGTTTAGATTTGGAGTTAGGTTTAGATTTTAGGTTTATATTTGGGGTAAGGTTTAGATTTGGGGTTAGGTTTAGATTTTAGGTTTAGATTTGGGGTTAGGTTTAGATTTGGGGTTAGGTTTAGATTTTAGGTTTAGATTTGGGGTTAGGTTTAGATTTTAGGTTTAGATTTGGGGTTAGGTTTACATTTTAGGTTTATATTTGGGGTAAGGTTTAGATTTGGGGTTAGGTTTAGATTTTAGGTTTAGATTTGGGGTTAGGTTTAGATTTGGGGTTAGGTTTAGATTTTCGGTTTAGATTTGGGGTTAGGTTTAGATTTTAGGTTTAGATATGGGGTTAGGTTTAGATTTGGGGTTAGGTTTAGATTTTAGGTTTAGATTTGGGGTTAGGTTTAGATTTGGAGTTAGGTTTAGATTTTAGGTTTAGATTTGGGGTTAGGTTTAGATTTTAGGTTTAGATTTGGGGTTAGGTTTAGATTTTAGGTTTAGATTTGGGGTTAGGTGTAGATTTGGGGTTAGGTTTAGATTTTAGGTTTAGATTTGGGGTTAGGTTTAGATTTTAGGTTTAGATTTTAGGTTTAGATTTGGGGTTAGGTTTAGATTTGGGGTTAGGTTTAGATTTTAGGTTTAGATTTGGGGTAAGGTTTAGATTTGGGGTTAGGTTTAGATTTTAGGTTTAGATTTGGGGTTAGGTTTAGATTTTAGGTTTAGATTTGGGGTTAGGTTTAGATTTGGGGTTAGGTTTAGATTTTAGGTTTAGATTTGGGGTTAGGTTTAGATTTTAGGTTTAGATTTTAGGTTTAGATTTGGGGTTAGGTTTAGATTTTAGGTTTAGATTTGGGGTTAGGTTTAGATTTGGGGTTAGGTTTAGATTTTAGGTTTAGATTTGGGGTTAGGTTTAGATTTGGGGTTAGGTTTAGATTTTAGGTTTAGATTTGGGGTTAGGTTTAGAGTTTAGGTTTAGATTTGGGGTTAGGTTTAGATTTGGGGTTAGGTTTAGATTTTAGGTTTAGATTTGGGGTTAGGTTTAGATTTGGGGTTAGGTTTAGATTTTAGGTTTAGATTTGGGGTTAGGTTTAGATTTTAGGTTTAGATTTGGGGTTAGGTTTAGATTTTAGGTTTAGATTTGGGGTTAGGTTTAGATTTGGGGTTAGGTTTAGATTTTAGGTTTAGATTTGGGGTTAGGTTTAGATTTTAGGTTTAGATTTGGGGTTAGGTTTAGATTTTAGGTTAGGTTTAGATTTTAGGTTTAGATTTGGGGTTAGGTTTAGATTTTAGGTTTAGATTTGGGGTTAGGTTTAGATTTCAGGTTTATATTTGGGGTTAGGTTTAGATTTTAGGTTTAGATATGGGGTTAGGTTTAGATTTGGGGTTAGGTTTAGATTTTAGGTTTAGATTTGGGGTTAGGTTTAGATTTGGAGTTAGGTTTAGATTTTAGGTTTAGATTTGGGGTTAGGTTTAGATTTGGAGTTAGGTTTAGATTTTAGGTTTAGATTTGGGGTTAGGTTTAGATTTTAGGTTTAGATTTGGGGTTAGGTTTAGATTTTAGGTTTAGATTTGGGGTTAGGTTTAGATTTTTGGTTTAGATGTGGGGTTAGGTTTAGATTTTAGGTTTAGATTTGGGGTTAGGTTTAGATTTGGGGTTAGGTTTAGATTTTAGGTTTAGATTTGGGGTTAGGTTTAGATTTTAGGTTTAGATTTTAGGTTTAGATTTGGGGTTAGGTTTAGATTTTAGGTTTAGATTTGGGGTTAGGTTTAGATTTTAGGTTTAGATTTGGGGTTAGGTTTAGATTTTAGGTTTATATTTGGGGTAAGGTTTAGATTTGGGGTTAGGTTTAGATTTTAGGTTTAGATTTGGGGTTAGGTTTAGATTTAGGGTTAGGTTTAGATTTTAGGTTTAGATTTGGGGTTAGGTTTAGATTTTAGGTTTAGATATGGGGTTAGGTTTAGATTTGGGGTTAGGTTTAGATTTTAGGTTTAGATTTGGGGTTAGGTGTAGATTTGGAGTTAGGTTTAGATTTTAGGTTTAGATTTGGGGTTAGGTTTAGATTTTAGGTTTAGATTTGGGGTTAGGTTTAGATTTGGGGTTAGGTTTAGATTTTAGGTTTAGATTTGGGGTTAGGTTTAGATTTTAGGTTTAAATTTGGGGTTAGGTTTAGATTTTAGGTTTAGATTTGGGGTTAGGTTTAGATTTGGGGTTAGGTTTAGATTTTAGGTTTAGATTTGGGGTTAGGTTTAGATTTAAGGTTTATATTTGGGGTTAGATTTAGATTTGGGGTTAGGTTTAGATTTTAGGTTTAGATTTGGTTTTAGGTTTAGATTTTAGGTTTAGATTTGGGGTTAGGTTTAGATTTGGGGTTAGGTTTAGATTTTAGATTTAGATTTGGGGTTAGGTTTAGATTTGGGGTTAGGTTTAGATTTTAGGTTTAGATTTGGGGTTAGGTTTAGATTTTAAGTTTAGATTTTTGGTTTAGATTTGGGGTTAGGTTTAGATTTTAGGTTTAGATTTGGGGTTAGGTTTAGATTTTAGGTTTAGATTTGGGGTTAGGTTTACATTTTAGGTTTATATTTGGGGTAAGGTTTAGATTTGGGGTTAGGTTTAGATTTTAGGTTTAGATTTGGGGTTAGGTTTAGAATTGGGGTTAGGTTTAGATTTTAGGTTTAGATTTGGGGTTAGGTTTAGATTTTAGGTTTAGATATGGGGTTAGGTTTAGATTTGGAGTTAGGTTTAGATTTTAGGTTTAGATTTGGGGTTAGGTTTAGATTTGGAGTTAGGTTTAGATTTTAGGTTTAGATTTGGGGTTAGGTTTAGATTTTAGGTTTAGATTTGGGGTTAGGTTTAGATTTTAGGTTTAGATTTGGGGTTAGGTGTAGATTTGGGGTTAGGTTTAGATTTTAGGTTTAGATTTGGGGTTAGGTTTAGATTTTAGGTTTAGATTTTAGGTTTAGATTTGGGGTTAGGTTTAGATTTGGGGTTAGGTTTAGATTTTAGGTTTAGATTTGGGGTTAGGTTTAGATTTAAGTTTTAGATTTGGGGTTAGGTTTAGATTTTAGGTTTAGATTTTAGGTTTAGATTTGGGGTTAGGTTTAGATTTTAGGTTTAGATTTGGGGTTAGGTTTAGATTTGGGGTTAGGTTTAGATTTTAGGTTTAGATTTGGGGTTAGGTTTAGATTTAAGGTTTAGATTTGGGGTTAGGTTTAGATTTGGGGTTAGGTTTAGATTTTAGGTTTAGATTTGGGGTTAGGTTTAGATTTGGAGTTAGGTTTAGATTTTAGGTTTAGATTTGGGGTTAGGTTTACATTTGGGGTTAGGTTTAGATTTTAGGTTTAGATTTGGGGTTAGGTTTAGATTTTAGGTTTAGATTTTAGGTTTAGATTTTAGGTTTAGATTTGGGGTTAGGTTTAGATTTTAGGTTTATATTTGGTGTAAGGTTTAGATTTGTGGTTAGGTTTAGATTTTAGGTTTAGATTTGGGGTTAGGTTTAGATTTTAGGTTTAGATTTGGGGTTAGGTGTAGATTTGGGGTTAGGTTTAGATTTTAGGTTTAGATTTGGGGTTAGGTTTAGATTTGGGGTTAGGTTTAGATTTTAGGTTTAGATTTGGGGTTAGGTTTAGATTTGGGGTTAGGTTTAGATTTTAGGTTTAGATTTGGGGTTAGGTTTAGATTTTAGGTTTAGATTTTAGGTTTAGATTTGGGGTTAGGTTTAGATTTTAGGTTTAGATTTGGGGTTAGGTTTAGATTTTAGGTTTAAATTTGGGGTTATGTTTAGATTTTAGGTTTATATTTGGGGTAAGGTTTAGATTTGGGATTAGTTTTAGATTTTACGTTTAGATTTGGGGTTAGGTTTAGATTTTAGGTTTAGATTTGGGGTTAGGTTTAGATTTTAGGTTTAGATATGGGGTTAGGTTTAGATTTGGGGTTAGGTTTAGATTTTAGGTTTAGATTTGGGGTTAGGTTTAGATTTTAGGTTTAGATTTTAGGTTTAGATTTGGGGTTAGGTTTAGATTTTAGGTTTAGATTTGGGGTTAGGTTTAGATTTGGGGTTAGGTTTAGATTTTAGGTTTAGATTTGGGGTTAGGTTTAGATTTGGGGTTAGGTTTAGATTTTAGGTTTAGATTTGGGGTTAGGTTTAGATTTTAGGTTTAGATTTGGGGTTAGGTTTAGATTTGGGGTTAGGTTTAGATTTTAGATTAGATTTGGGGTTAGGTTTAGATTTTAGGTTTAGATTTGGGGTTAGGTTTAGATTTAAGGTTTAGATTTGGGGTTAGGTTTAGATTTTAGGTTTATATTTGGGGTTAGGTTTAGATTTTAGGTTTAGATTTGGGGTTAGGTTTACATTTTAGGTTAGGTTTAGATTTTAGGTTTAGATTTGGGGTTAGGTTTAGATTTGGGGTTAGGTTTAGATTTTAGGTTTAGATTTGGGGTTAGGTTTAGATTTTAGGTTTAGATTTTAGGTTTAGATTTGGGGTTAGGTTTATATTTTAGGTTTAGATTTGGGGTTAGGTTTAGATTTCAGGTTTATATTTGGGGTAAGGTTTAGATTTGGGGTTAGGTTTAGATTTTAGGTTTAGATTTGGGGTTAGGTTTAGAATTGGGGTTAGGTTTAGATTTTAGGTTTAGATTTGGGGTTAGGTTTAGATTTTAGGTTTAGATATGGGTTAAGGTTTAGATTTGGGGTTAGGTTTAGATTTTAGGTTTAGATTTGGGGTTAGGTTTAGATTTGGAGTTAGGTTTAGATTTTAGGTTTAGATTTGGGGTTAGGTTTAGATTTGGAGTTAGGTTTAGATTTTAGGTTTAGATTTGGGGTTAGGTTTAGATTTTAGGTTTAGATTTGGGGTTAGGTTTAGATTTTAGGTTTAGATTTGGGGTTAGGTTTAGATTTTAGGTTTAGATTTGGGGTTAGGTTTAGATTTTAGGTTTAGATTTTAGGTTTAGATTTGGGGTTAGGTTTAGATTTTAGGTTTAGATTTGGGGTTAGGTTTAGATTTTAGGTTTAGATTTGGGGTTAGGTTTAGATTTTAGGTTTATATTTGGGGTAAGGTTTAGATTTGGGGTTAGGTTTAGATTTTAGGTTTAGATTTGGGGTTAGGTTTATATTTAGGGTTAGGTTTAGATTTTAGGTTTAGATTTGGGGTTAGGTTTAGATTTTAGGTTTAGATTTGGGGTTAGGTTTAGATTTTAGGTTTAGATTTGGAGTTAGGTTTAGATTTTAGGTTTATATTTGGGGTAAGGTTTAGATTTGGGGTTAGGTTTAGATTTTAGGTTTAGATTTGGGGTTAGGTTTAGATTTGGGGTTAGGTTTAGATTTTAGGTTTAGATTTGGGGTTAGGTTTAGATGTTAGGTTTAGATTTGTGGTTAGGTTTAGATTTGGGGTTAGGTTTAGATTTTAGGTTTAGATTTGGGGTTAGGTTTTGATTTTAGGTTTAGATTTGGGGTTAGGTTTAGATTTTAGGTTTAAATTTGAGGTTAGGTTTAGATTTTAGGTTTAGATTTGGGGTTAGGTTTAGATTTGGGGTTAGGTTTAGATTTTAGGTTTAGATTTGGGGTTAGGTTTAGATTTAAGGTTTAGATTTGGGGTTAGATTTAGATTTGGGGTTAGATTTAGATTTTAGGTTTAGATTTGGGTTTAGGTTTAGATTTTAGGTTTAGATTTGGGGTTAGGTTTAGATTTGGGGTTAGGTTTAGATTTTAGGTTTAGATTTGGGGTTAGGTTTAGATTTGGGGTTAGGTTTAGATTTTAGGTTTAGATTTGGGGTTAGGTTTAGATTTGGGGTTAGGTTTAGATTTTAGGTTTAGATTTGGGGTTAGGTTTAGATTTTAGGTTTAGATATGGGGTTAGGTTTAGATTTGGGGTTAGGTTTAGATTTTAGGTTTAGATTTGGGGTTAGGTTTAGATTTGGAGTTAGGTTTAGATTTTAGGTTTAGATTTGGGGTTAGGTTTAGATTTTAGGTTTAGATTTGGGGTTAGGTTTAGATTTTAGGTTTAGATTTGGGGTTAGGTTTAGATTTTAGGTTTAGATTTGGGGTTAGGTTTAGATTTTAGGTTTAGATTTTAGGTTTAGATTTGGGGTTAGGTTTAGATTTTAGGTTTAGATTTTAGGTTTAGATTTGGGGTTAGGTTTAGATTTTAGGTTTAGATTTGGGGTTAGGTTTAGATTTTAGGTTTAGATTTGGGGTTAGGTTTACATTTTAGGTTTATATTTGGGGTAAGGTTTAGATTTGGGGTTAGGTTTAGATTTTAGGTTTAGATTTGGGGTTAGGTTTAGATTTGGGGTTAGGTTTAGATTTTAGGTTTAGATTTGGGGTTAGGTTTAGATTTTAGGTTTAGATATGGGGTTAGGTTTAGATTTGGGGTTAGGTTTAGATTTTAGGTTTATATTTTATATTTATGTTTAGATTTGGAGTTAGGTTTAGATTTTAGGTTTAGATTTGGGGTTAGGTTTAGATTTTAGGTTTAGATTTGGGGTTAGGTGTAGATTTGGGGTTAGGTTTAGATTTTAGGTTTAGATTTGGGGTTAGGTTTAGATTTTAGGTTTAGATTTTAGGTTTAGATTTGGGGTTAGGTTTAGATTTGGGGTTAGGTTTAGATTTTAGGTTTAGATTTGGGGTAAGGTTTAGATTTGGGGTTAGGTTTAGATTTTAGGTTTAGATTTGGGGTTAGGTTTAGATTTTAGGTTTAGATTTGGGGTTAGGTTTAGATTTGGGGTTAGGTTTAGATTTTAGGTTTAGATTTGGGGTTAGATTTAGATTTAAGTTTTAGATTTGGGGTTAGGTTTAGATTTTAGGTTTAGATTTTAGGTTTAGATTTGGGGTTAGGTTTAGATTTTAGGTTTAGATTTGGGGTTAGGTTTAGATTTGGGGTTAGGTTTAGATTTTAGGTTTAGATTTGGGGTTAGGTTTAGATTTGGGGTTAGGTTTAGATTTTAGGTTTAGATTTGGGGTTAGGTTTAGATTTAAGGTTTAGATTTGGGGTTAGGTTTAGATTTGGGGTTAGGTTTAGATTTTAGGTTTAGATTTGGGGTTAGGTTTAGATTTTAGGTTAGGTTTAGATTTTAGGTTTAGATTTGGGGTTAGGTTTAGATTTGGGGTTAGGTTTAGATTTTAGGTTTAGATTTGGGGTTAGGTTTAGATTTTAGGTTTAGATTTTAGGTTTAGATTTGGGGTTAGGTTTAGATTTTAGGTTTAGATTTGGGGTTAGGTTTAGATTTTAGGTTTATATTTGGGGTAAGGTTTAGATTTGGGGTTAGGTTTAGATTTTAGGTTTAGATTTGGGGTTAGGTTTAGATTTGGGGTTAGGTTTAGATTTTAGGTTTAGATTTGGGGTTAGGTTTAGATTTTAGGTTTAGATATGGGGTTAGGTTTAGATTTGGGGTTAGGTTTAGATTTTAGGTTTAGATTTGGGGTTAGGTTTAGATTTTAGGTTTAGATATGGGGTTAGGTTTAGATTTGGGGTTAGGTTTAGATTTTAGGTTTAGATTTGGGGTTAGGTTTAGATTTTAGGTTTAGATATGGGGTTAGGTTTAGATTTGGGGTTAGGTTTAGATTTTAGGTTTAGATTTGGGGTTAGGTTTAGATTTTAGGTTTAGATTTTAGGTTTAGATTTGGGGTTAGGTTTAGATTTTAGGTTTAGATTTGGGGTTAGGTTTAGATTTGGGGTTAGGTTTAGATTTTAGGTTTAGATTTGGGGTTAGGTTTAGATTTGGGGTTAGGTTTAGATTTTAGGTTTAGATTTGGGGTTAGGTTTAGATTTTAGGTTTAGATTTGGGGTTAGGTTTAGATTTTAAGTTTAGATTTTTGGTTTAGATTTGGGGTTAGGTTTAGATTTTAGGTTTAGATTTGGGGTAAGGTTTAGATTTGGGGTTAGGTTTAGATTTTAGGTTTAGATTTGGGGTTAGGTTTAGAATTGGGGTTAGGTTTAGATTTTAGGTTTAGATTTGGGGTTAGGTTTAGATTTTAGGTTTAGATATGGGGTTAGGTTTAGATTTGGGGTTAGGTTTAGATTTTAGGTTTAGATTTGGGGTTAGGTTTAGATTTGGAGTTAGGTTTAGATTTTAGGTTTAGATTTGGGGTTAGGTTTAGATTTTAGGTTTAGATTTGGGGTTAGGTTTAGATTTTAGGTTTAGATTTGGGGTTAGGTGTAGATTTGGGGTTAGGTTTAGATTTTAGGTTTAGATTTGGGGTTAGGTTTAGATTTTAGGTTTAGATTTTAGGTTTAGATTTGGGGTTAGGTTTAGATTTGGGGTTAGGTTTAGATTTTAGGTTTAGATTTGGGGTTAGGTTTAGATTTAAGTTTTAGATTTGGGGTTAGGTTTAGATTTTAGGTTTAGATTTTAGGTTTAGATTTGGGGTTAGGTTTAGATTTTAGGTTTAGATTTGGGGTTAGGTTTAGATTTGGGGTTAGGTTTAGATTTTAGGTTTAGATTTGGGGTTAGGTTTAGATTTAAGGTTTAGATTTGGGGTTAGGTTTAGATTTGGGGTTAGGTTTAGATTTTAGGTTTAGATTTGGGGTTAGGTTTAGATTTGTAGTTAGGTTTAGATTTTAGGTTTAGATTTGGGGTTAGGTTTACATTTGGGGTTAGGTTTAGATTTTAGGTTTAGATTTGGGGTTAGGTTTAGATTTTAGGTTTAGATTTTAGGTTTAGATTTTAGGTTTAGATTTGGGGTTAGGTTTAGATTTTAGGTTTATATTTGGTGTAAGGTTTAGATTTGGGGTTAGGTTTAGATTTTAGGTTTAGATTTGGGGTTAGGTTTAGATTTTAGGTTTAGATTTGGGGTTAGGTGTAGATTTGGGGTTAGGTTTAGATTTTAGGTTTAGATTTGGGGTTAGGTTTAGATTTGGGGTTAGGTTTAGATTTTAGGTTTAGATTTGGGGTTAGGTTTAGATTTGGGGTTAGGTTTAGATTTTAGGTTTAGATTTGGGGTTAGGTTTAGATTTTAGGTTTAGATTTTAGGTTTAGATTTGGGGTTAGGTTTAGATTTTAGGTTTAGATTTGGGGTTAGGTTTAGATTTTAGGTTTAAATTTGGGGTTATGTTTAGATTTTAGGTTTATATTTGGGGTAAGGTTTAGATTTGGGATTAGGTTTAGATTTTACGTTTAGATTTGGGGTTAGGTTTAGATTTTAGGTTTAGATTTGGGGTTAGGTTTAGATTTTAGGTTTAGATATGGGGTTAGGTTTAGATTTGGGGTTAGGTTTAGATTTTAGGTTTAGATTTGGGGTTAGGTTTAGATTTTAGGTTTAGATTTTAGGTTTAGATTTGGGGTTAGGTTTAGATTTTAGGTTTAGATTTGGGGTTAGGTTTAGATTTGGGGTTAGGTTTAGATTTTAGGTTTAGATTTGGGGTTAGGTTTAGATTTGGGGTTAGGTTTAGATTTTAGGTTTAGATTTGGGGTTAGGTTTAGATTTTAGGTTTAGATTTGGGGTTAGTTTTAGATTTGGGGTTAGGTTTAGATTTTAGATTAGATTTGGGGTTAGGTTTAGATTTGGGGTTAGGTTTAGATTTTAGGTTTAGATTTGGGGTTAGGTTTAGATTTTAGGTTTAGATTTGGGGTTAGGTTTAGATTTAAGGTTTAGATTTGGGGTTAGGTTTAGATTTTAGGTTTAGATTTGGGGTTAGGTTTAGATTTTAGGTTTAGATTTGGGGTTAGGTTTAGATTTTAGGTTAGGTTTAGATTTTAGGTTTAGATTTGGGGTTAGGTTTAGATTTGGGGTTAGGTTTAGATTTTAGGTTTAGATTTGGGGTTAGGTTTAGATTTTAGGTTTAGATTTTAGGTTTAGATTTGGGGTTAGGTTTATATTTTAGGTTTAGATTTGGGGTTAGGTTTAGATTTCAGGTTTATATTTGGGGTAAGGTTTAGATTTGGGGTTAGGTTTAGATTTTAGGTTTAGATTTGGGGTTAGGTTTAGAATTGGGGTTAGGTTTAGATTTTAGGTTTAGATTTGGGGTTAGGTTTAGATTTTAGGTTTAGATATGGGTTAAGGTTTAGATTTGGGGTTAGGTTTAGATTTTAGGTTTAGATTTGGGGTTAGGTTTAGATTTGGAGTTAGGTTTAGATTTTAGGTTTAGATTTGGGGTTAGGTTTAGATTTGGAGTTAGGTTTAGATTTTAGGTTTAGATTTGGGGTTAGGTTTAGATTTTAGGTTTAGATTTGGGGTTAGGTTTAGATTTTAGGTTTAGATTTGGGGTTAGGTTTAGATTTTAGGTTTAGATTTGGGGTTAGGTTTAGATTTTAGGTTTAGATTTGGGGTTAGGTTTAGATTTTAGGTTTAGATTTTAGGTTTAGATTTGGGGTTAGGTTTAGATTTTAGGTTTAGATTTGGGGTTAGGTTTAGATTTTAGGTTTAGATTTGGGGTTAGGTTTAGATTTTAGGTTTATATTTGGGGTAAGGTTTAGATTTGGGGTTAGGTTTAGATTTTAGGTTTAGATTTGGGGTTAGGTTTATATTTAGGGTTAGGTTTAGATTTTAGGTTTAGATTTGGGGTTAGGTTTAGATTTTAGGTTTAGATTTGGGGTTAGGTTTAGATTTTAGGTTTAGATTTGGAGTTAGGTTTAGATTTTAGGTTTATATTTGGGGTAAGGTTTAGATTTGGGGTTAGGTTTAGATTTTAGGTTTAGATTTGGGGTTAGGTTTAGATTTGGGGTTAGGTTTAGATTTTAGGTTTAGATTTGGGGTTAGGTTTAGATGTTAGGTTTAGATTTGTGGTTAGGTTTAGATTTGGGGTTAGGTTTAGATTTTAGGTTTAGATTTGGGGTTAGGTTTTGATTTTAGGTTTAGATTTGGGGTTAGGTTTAGATTTTAGGTTTAAATTTGGGGTTAGGTTTAGATTTTAGGTTTAGATTTGGGGTTAGGTTTAGATTTGGGGTTAGGTTTAGATTTTAGGTTTAGATTTGGGGTTAGGTTTAGATTTAAGGTTTAGATTTGGGGTTAGATTTAGATTTGGGGTTAGATTTAGATTTTAGGTTTAGATTTGGGTTTAGGTTTAGATTTTAGGTTTAGATTTGGGGTTAGGTTTAGATTTGGGGTTAGGTTTAGATTTTAGGTTTAGATTTGGGGTTAGGTTTAGATTTGGGGTTAGGTTTAGATTTTAGGTTTAGATTTGGGGTTAGGTTTAGATTTGGGGTTAGGTTTAGATTTTAGGTTTAGATTTGGGGTTAGGTTTAGATTTTAGGTTTAGATATGGGGTTAGGTTTAGATTTGGGGTTAGGTTTAGATTTTAGGTTTAGATTTGGGGTTAGGTTTAGATTTGGAGTTAGGTTTAGATTTTAGGTTTAGATTTGGGGTTAGGTTTAGATTTTAGGTTTAGATTTGGGGTTAGGTTTAGATTTTAGGTTTAGATTTTAGGTTTAGATTTGGGGTTAGGTTTAGATTTTAGGTTTAGATTTTAGGTTTAGATTTGGGGTTAGGTTTAGATTTTAGGTTTAGATTTGGGGTTAGGTTTAGATTTTAGGTTTAGATTTGGGGTTAGGTTTACATTTTAGGTTTATATTTGGGGTAAGGTTTAGATTTGGGGTTAGGTTTAGATTTTAGGTTTAGATTTGGGGTTAGGTTTAGATTTGGGGTTAGGTTTAGATTTTAGGTTTAGATTTGGGGTTAGGTTTAGATTTTAGGTTTAGATATGGGGTTAGGTTTAGATTTGGGGTTAGGTTTAGATTTTAGGTTTAGATTTGGGGTTAGGTTTAGATTTGGAGTTAGGTTTAGATTTTAGGTTTAGATTTGGGGTTAGGTTTAGATTTTAGGTTTAGATTTGGGGTTAGGTTTAGATTTTAGGTTTAGATTTGGGGTTAGGTGTAGATTTGGGGTTAGGTTTAGATTTTAGGTTTAGATTTGGGGTTAGGATTAGATTTGGGGTTTAGATTTTAGGTTTAGATTTGGGGTTAGGTTTAGATTTGGGGTTAGGTTTAGATTTTAGGTTTAGATTTGGGGTAAGGTTTAGATTTGGGGTTAGGTTTAGATTTTAGGTTTAGATTTGGGGTTAGGTTTAGATTTTAGGTTTAGATTTGGGGTTAGGTTTAGATTTGGGGTTAGGTTTAGATTTTAGGTTTAGATTTGGGGTTAGATTTAGATTTAAGTTTTAGATTTGGGGTTAGGTTTAGATTTCAGGTTTAGATTTTAGGTTTAGATTTGGGGTTAGGTTTAGATTTTAGGTTTAGATTTGGGGTTAGGTTTAGATTTGGGGTTAGGTTTAGATTTTAGGTTTAGATTTGGGGTTAGGTTTAGATTTGGGGTTAGGTTTAGATTTTAGGTTTAGATTTGGGGTTAGGTTTAGATTTAAGGTTTAGATTTGGGGTTAGGTTTAGATTTGGGGTTAGGTTTAGATTTTAGGTTTAGATTTGGGGTTAGGTTTAGATTTTAGGTTAGGTTTAGATTTTAGGTTTAGATTTGGGGTTAGGTTTAGATTTGGGGTTAGGTTTAGATTTTAGGTTTAGATTTGGGGTTAGGTTTAGATTTTAGGTTTAGATTTTAGGTTTAGATTTGGGGTTAGGTTTAGATTTTAGGTTTAGATTTGGGGTTAGGTTTAGATTTTAGGTTTATATTTGGGGTAAGGTTTAGATTTGGGGTTAGGTTTAGATTTTAGGTTTAGATTTGGGGTTAGGTTTAGATTTGGGGTTAGGTTTAGATTTTAGGTTTAGATTTGGGGTTAGGTTTAGATTTTAGGTTTAGATATGGGGTTAGGTTTAGATTTGGGGTTAGGTTTAGATTTTAGGTTTAGATTTGGGGTTAGGTTTAGATTTTAGGTTTAGATATGGGGTTAGGTTTAGATTTGGGGTTAGGTTTAGATTTTAGGTTTAGATTTGGGGTTAGGTTTAGATTTTAGGTTTAGATATGGGGTTAGGTTTAGATTTGGGGTTAGGTTTAGATTTTAGGTTTAGATTTGGGGTTAGGTTTAGATTTTAGGTTTAGATTTTAGGTTTAGATTTGGGGTTAGGTTTAGATTTTAGGTTTAGATTTGGGGTTAGGTTTAGATTTTAGGTTAGGTTTAGATTTTAGGTTTAGATTTGGGGTTAGGTTTAGATTTGGGGTTAGGTTTAGATTTTAGGTTTACATTTGGGGTTAGGTTTAGATTTTAGGTTTAGATTTGGGGTTAGGTTTAGATTTGGGGTTAGGTTTAGATTTTAGATTAGATTTGGGGTTAGGTTTAGATTTGGGGTTAGGTTTAGATTTTAGGTTTAGATTTGGGGTTAGGTTTAGATTTTAGGTTTAGATTTGATGTTAGGTTTAGATTTAAGGTTTAGATTTGGGGTTAGGTTTAGATTTGGGGTTAGGTTTAGATTTTAGGTTTAGATTTGGGGTTAGGTTTAGATTTTAGGTTTAGATTTGGGGTTAGGTTTAGATTTTAGGTTAGGTTTAGATTTTAGGTTTAGATTTGGGGTTAGGTTTAGAATTGGGGTTAGGTTTAGATTTTAGGTTTAGATTTGGGGTTAGGTTTAGATTTTAGGTTTAGATATGGGTTAAGGTTTAGATTTGGGGTTAGGTTTAGATTTTAGGTTTAGATTTGGGGTTAGGTTTAGATTTGGAGTTAGGTTTAGATTTTAGGTTTAGATTTGGGGTTAGGTTTAGATTTGGAGTTAGGTTTAGATTTTAGGTTTAGATTTGGGGTTAGGTTTAGATTTTAGGTTTAGATTTGGGGTTAGGTTTAGATTTTAGGTTTAGATTTGGGGTTAGGTGTAGATTTGGGGTTAGGTTTAGATTTTAGGTTTAGATTTGGGGTTAGGTTTAGATTTTAGGTTTAGATTTTAGGTTTAGATTTGGGGTTAGGTTTAGATTTTAGGTTTAGATTTGGGGTTAGGTTTAGATTTTAGGTTTAGATTTGGGGTTAGGTTTAGATTTTAGGTTTATATTTGGGGTAAGGTTTAGATTTGGGGTTAGGTTTAGATTTTAGGTTTAGATTTGGGGTTAGGTTTAGATTTAGGGTTAGGTTTAGATTTTAGGTTTAGATTTGGGGTTAGGTTTAGATTTTAGGTTTAGATTTGGGGTTAGGTTTAGATTTTAGGTTTAGATTTGGAGTTAGGTTTAGATTTTAGGTTTATATTTGGGGTAAGGTTTAGATTTGGGGTTAGGTTTAGATTTTAGGTTTAGATTTGGGGTTAGGTTTAGATTTGGGGTTAGGTTTAGATTTTAGGTTTAGATTTTAGGTTTAGATTTGGGGTTAGGTTTAGATGTTAGGTTTAGATTTGGGGTTAGGTTTAGATTTGGGGTTAGGTTTAGATTTTAGGTTTAGATTTGGGGTTAGGTTTTGATTTTAGGTTTAGATTTGGGGTTAGGTTTAGATTTTAGGTTTAAATTTGGGGTTAGGTTTAGATTTTAGGTTTAGATTTGGGGTTAGGTTTAGATTTGGGGTTAGGTTTAGATTTTAGGTTTAGATTTGGGGTTAGGTTTAGATTTAAGGTTTAGATTTGGGGTTAGATTTAGATTTGGGGTTAGATTTAGATTTTAGGTTTAGATTTGGGTTTAGGTTTAGATTTTAGGTTTAGATTTGGGGTTAGGTTTATATTTGGGGTTAGGTTTAGATTTTAGGTTTAGATTTGGGGTTAGGTTTAGATTTGGGGTTAGGTTTAGATTTTAGGTTTAGATTTGGGGTTAGGTTTAGATTTGGGGTTAGGTTTAGATTTTAGGTTTAGATTTGGGGTTAGGTTTAGATTTTAGGTTTAGATATGGGGTTAGGTTTAGATTTGGGGTTAGGTTTAGATTTTAGGTTTAGATTTGGGGTTAGGTTTAGATTTGGAGTTAGGTTTAGATTTTAGGTTTAGATTTGGGGTTAGGTTTAGATTTTAGGTTTAGATTTGGGGTTAGGTTTAGATTTTAGGTTTAGATTTGGGGTTAGGTTTAGATTTGGGGTTAGGTTTAGATTTTAGGTTTAGATTTGGGGTTAGGTTTAGATTTTAGGTTTAGATTTTAGGTTTAGATTTGGGGTTAGGTTTAGATTTTAGGTTTAGATTTTAGGTTTAGATTTGGGGTTAGGTTTAGATTTTAGGTTTAGATTTGGGGTTAGGTTTAGATTTTAGGTTTAGATTTGGGGTTAGGTTTACATTTTAGGTTTATATTTGGGGTAAGGTTTAGATTTGGGGTTAGGTTTAGATTTTAGGTTTAGATTTGGGGTTAGGTTTAGATTTGGGGTTAGGTTTAGATTTTAGGTTTAGATTTGGGGTTAGGTTTAGATTTTAGGTTTAGATATGGGGTTAGGTTTAGATTTGGGGTTAGGTTTAGATTTTAGGTTTAGATTTGGGGTTAGGTTTAGATTTGGAGTTAGGTTTAGATTTTAGGTTTAGATTTGGGGTTAGGTTTAGATTTTAGGTTTAGATTTGGGGTTAGGTTTAGATTTTAGCTTTAGATTTGGGGTTAGGTTTAGATTTGGGGTTAGGTTTAGATTTTAGGTTTAGATTTGGGGTTAGGTTTAGATTTTAGGTTTAGATTTTAGGTTTAGATTTGGGGTTAGGTTTAGATTTGGGGTTAGGTTTAGATTTTAGGTTTAGATTTGGGGTAAGGTTTAGATTTGGGGTTAGGTTTAGATTTTAGGTTTAGATTTGGGGTTAGGTTTAGATTTTAGGTTTAGATTTGGGGTTAGGTTTAGATTTGGGGTTAGGTTTAGATTTTAGGTTTAGATTTTGGGTTAGGTTTAGATTTTAGGTTTAGATTTTAGGTTTAGATTTGGGGTTAGGTTTAGATTTTAGGTTTAGATTTGGGGTTAGGTTTAGATTTGGGGTTAGGTTTAGATTTTAGGTTTAGATTTGGGGTTAGGTTTAGATTTGGGGTTAGGTTTAGATTTTAGGTTTAGATTTGGGGTTAGGTTTAGATTTGGGGTTAGGTTTAGATTTTAGGTTTAGATTTGGGGTTAGGTTTAGATTTTAGGTTTAGCTTTGGGGTTAGGTTTAGATTTTAGGTTTAGATTTGGGGTTAGGTTTAGATTTGGGGTTAGGTTTAGATTTTAGGTTTAGATTTGGGGTTAGGTTTAGATTTTAGGTTTAGATTTGGGGTTAGGTTTAGATTTTAGGTTAGGTTTAGATTTTAGGTTTAGATTTGGGGTTAGGTTTAGATTTTAGGTTTAGATTTGGGGTTAGGTTTAGATTTCAGGTTTATATTTGGGGTTAGGTTTAGATTTTAGGTTTAGATATGGGGTTAGGTTTAGATTTGGGGTTAGGTTTAGATTTTAGGTTTAGATTTGGGGTTAGGTTTAGATTTGGAGTTAGGTTTAGATTTTAGGTTTAGATTTGGGGTTAGGTTTAGATTTTAGGTTTAGATTTGGGGTTAGGTTTAGATTTTAGTTTTAGATTTGGGGTTAGGTTTAGATTTTAGGTTTAGATTTGGGGTTAGGTTTAGATTTTAGGTTTAAATTTGGGGTTAGGTTTAGATTTTAGGTTTAGATTTGGGGTTAGGTTTAGATTTTAGGTTTAGATTTTAGGTTTAGATTTGGGGTTAGGTTTAGATTTTAGGTTTAGATTTGGGGTTAGGTTTAGATTTTAGGTTTAGATTTGGGGTTAGGTTTAGATTTTAGGTGTATATTTGGGGTAAGGTTTAGATTTGGGGTTAGGTTTAGATTTTAGGTTTAGATTTGGGGTTAGGTTTAGATTTAGGGTTAGGTTTAGATTTTAGGTTTAGATTTGGGGTTAGGTTTAGATTTTAGGTTTAGATATGGGGTTAGGTTTAGATTTGGGGTTAGGTTTAGATTTTAGGTTTAGATTTGGGGTTAGGTGTAGATTTGGGGTTAGGTTTAGATTTTAGGTTTAGATTTGGGGTTAGGTTTAGATTTTAGGTTTATATTTTAGGTTTAGATTTGGGGTTAGGTTTAGATTTTAGGTTTAGATTTGGGGTTAGGTTTAGATTTGGGGTTAGGTTTAGATTTTAGGTTTAGATTTGGGGTTAGGTTTAGATTTTAGGTTTAAATTTGGGGTTAGGTTTAGATTTTAGGTTTAGATTTGGGGTTAGGTTTAGAATTGGGGTTAGGTTTAGATTTTAGGTTTAGATTTGGGGTTAGGTTTAGATTTAAGGTTTAGATTTGGGGTTAGATTTAGATTTGGGTTTAGGTTTAGATTTTAGGTTTAGATTTGGGTTTAGGTTTAGATTTTAGGTTTAGATTTGGGGTTCGGTTTAGATTTGGGGTTAGGTTTAGATTTTAGGTTTAGATTTGGGGTTAGGTTTAGATTTGGGGTTAGGTTTAGATTTTTGGTTTAGATTTGGGGTTAGGTTTATATTTTAAGTTTAGATTTTTGGTTTAGATTTGGGGTTAGGTTTAGATTTTAGGTTTAGATTTGGGGTTAGGTTTAGATTTTAGGTTTAGATTTGGGGTTAGGTTTACATTTTAGGTTTATATTTGGGGTAAGGTTTAGATTTGGGGTTAGGTTTAGATTTTAGGTTTAGATTTGGGGTTAGGTTTAGATTTAAGGTTTAGATTTTAGGTTTAGATTTGGGGTTAGGTTTAGATTTTAGGTTTAGATTTGGGGTTAGGTTTAGATTTTAGGTTTATATTTGGGGTAAGGTTTAGATTTGGGGTTAGGTTTAGATTTTAGGTTTAGATTTGGGGTTAGGTTTAGATTTGGGGTTAGGTTTAGATTTTAGGTTTAGATTTGGGGTTAGGTTTAGATTTTAGGTTTAGATTTGGGGTTAGATTTAGATTTAAGTTTTAGATTTGGGGTTAGGTTTAGATTTTAGGTTTAGATTTTAGGTTTAGATTTGGGGTTAGGTTTAGATTTTAGGTTTAGATTTGGGGTTAGGTTTAGATTTGGGGTTAGGTTTAGATTTTAGGTTTAGATTTGGGGTTAGGTTTAGATTTGGGGTTAGGTTTAGATTTTAGGTTTAGATTTGGGGTTAGGTTTAGATTTAAGGTTTAGATTTGGGGTTAGGTTTAGATTTGGGGTTAGGTTTAGATTTTAGGTTTAGATTTGGGGTTAGGTTTAGATTTTAGGTTAGGTTTAGATTTTAGGTTTAGATTTGGGGTTAGGTTTAGATTTGGGGTTAGGTTTAGATTTTAGGTTTAGATTTGGGGTTAGGTTTAGATTTTAGGTTTAGATTTTAGGTTTAGATTTGGGGTTAGGTTTAGATTTTAGGTTTAGATTTGGGGTTAGGTTTAGATTTTAGGTTTATATTTGGGGTAAGGTTTAGATTTGGGGTTAGGTTTAGATTTTAGGTTTAGATTTGGGGTTAGGTTTAGATTTGGGGTTAGGTTTAGATTTTAGGTTTAGATTTGGGGTTAGGTTTAGATTTTAGGTTTAGATATGGGGTTAGGTTTAGATTTGGGGTTAGGTTTAGATTTTAGGTTTAGATTTGGGGTTAGGTTTAGATTTTAGGTTTAGATATGGGGTTAGGTTTAGATTTGGGGTTAGGTTTAGATTTTAGGTTTAGATTTGGGGTTAGGTTTAGATTTTAGGTTTAGATATGGGGTTAGGTTTAGATTTGGGGTTAGGTTTAGATTTTAGGTTTAGATTTGGGGTTAGGTTTAGATTTTAGGTTTAGATTTTAGGTTTAGATTTGGGGTTAGGTTTAGATTTTAGGTTTAGATTTGGGGTTAGGTTTAGATTTGGGGTTAGGTTTAGATTTTAGGTTTAGATTTGGGGTTAGGTTTAGATTTGGGGTTAGGTTTAGATTTTAGGTTTAGATTTGGGGTTAGGTTTAGATTTTAGGTTTAGATTTGGGGTTAGGTTTAGATTTGGGGTTAGGTTTAGATTTTAGATTAGATTTGGGGTTAGGTTTAGATTTGGGGTTAGGTTTAGATTTTAGGTTTAGATTTGGGGTTAGGTTTAGATTTTAGGTTTAGATTTGGGGTTAGGTTTAGATTTAAGGTTTAGATTTGGGGTTAGGTTTAGATTTGGGGTTAGGTTTAGATTTTAGGTTTAGATTTGGGGTTAGGTTTAGATTTTAGGTTTAGATTTGGGGTTAGGTTTAGATTTTAGGTTAGGTTTAGATTTTAGGTTTAGATTTGGGGTTAGGTTTAGAATTGGGGTTAGGTTTAGATTTTAGGTTTAGATTTGGGGTTAGGTTTAGATTTTAGGTTTAGATATGGGTTAAGGTTTAGATTTGGGGTTAGGTTTAGATTTTAGGTTTAGATTTGGGGTTAGGTTTAGATTTGGAGTTAGGTTTAGATTTTAGGTTTAGATTTGGGGTTAGGTTTAGATTTGGAGTTAGGTTTAGATTTTAGGTTTAGATTTGGGGTTAGGTTTAGATTTTAGGTTTAGATTTGGGGTTAGGTTTAGATTTTAGGTTTAGATTTGGGGTTAGGTGTAGATTTGGGGTTAGGTTTAGATTTTAGGTTTAGATTTGGGGTTAGGTTTAGATTTTAGGTTTTAGATTTTAGGTTTAGATTTGGGGTTAGGTTTAGATTTTAGGTTTAGATTTGGGGTTAGGTTTAGATTTTAGGTTTAGATTTGGGGTTAGGTTTAGATTTTAGGTTTATATTTGGGGTAAGGTTTAGATTTGGGGTTAGGTTTAGATTTTAGGTTTAGATTTGGGGTTAGGTTTAGATTTAGGGTTAGGTTTAGATTTTAGGTTTAGATTTGGGGTTAGGTTTAGATTTTAGGTTTAGATTTGGGGTTAGGTTTAGATTTTAGGTTTAGATTTGGAGTTAGGTTTAGATTTTAGGTTTATATTTGGGGTAAGGTTTAGATTTGGGGTTAGGTTTAGATTTTAGGTTTAGATTTGGGGTTAGGTTTAGATTTGGGGTTAGGTTTAGATTTTAGGTTTAGATTTTAGGTTTAGATTTGGGGTTAGGTTTAGATGTTAGGTTTAGATTTGGGGTTAGGTTTAGATTTGGGGTTAGGTTTAGATTTTAGGTTTAGATTTGGGGTTAGGTTTTGATTTTAGGTTTAGATTTGGGGTTAGGTTTAGATTTTAGGTTTAGATTTGGGGTTAGGTTTAGATTTTAGGTTTAGATTTGGGGTTAGGTTTAGATTTGGGGTTAGGTTTAGATTTTAGGTTTAGATTTGGGGTTAGGTTTAGATTTAAGGTTTAGATTTGGGGTTAGATTTAGATTTGGGGTTAGATTTAGATTTTAGGTTTAGATTTGGGTTTAGGTTTAGATTTTAGGTTTAGATTTGGGGTTAGGTTTAGATTTTAGGTTTAGATTTGGGGTTAGGTTTAGATTTGGGGTTAGGTTTAGATTTTAGGTTTAGATTTGGGGTTAGGTTTAGATTTGGGGTTAGGTTTAGATTTTAGGTTTAGATTTGGGGTTAGGTTTAGATTTTAGGTTTAGATATGGGGTTAGGTTTAGATTTGGGGTTAGGTTTAGATTTTAGGTTTAGATTTGGGGTTAGGTTTAGATTTGGAGTTAGGTTTAGATTTTAGGTTTAGATTTGGGGTTAGGTTTAGATTTTAGGTTTAGATTTGGGGTTAGGTTTAGATTTTAGGTTTAGATTTGGGGTTAGGTTTAGATTTGGGGTTAGGTTTAGATTTTAGGTTTAGATTTGGGGTTAGGTTTAGATTTTAGGTTTAGATTTTAGGTTTAGATTTGGGGTTAGGTTTAGATTTTAGGTTTAGATTTTAGGTTTAGATTTGGGGTTAGGTTTATATTTTAGGTTTAGATTTGGGGTTAGGTTTAGATTTTAGGTTTAGATTTGGGGTTAGGTTTACATTTTAGGTTTATATTTGGGGTAAGGTTTAGATTTGGGGTTAGGTTTAGATTTTAGGTTTAGATTTGGGGTTAGGTTTAGATTTGGGGTTAGGTTTAGATTTTAGGTTTAGATTTGGGGTTAGGTTTAGATTTTAGGTTTAGATATGGGGTTAGGTTTAGATTTGGGGTTAGGTTTAGATTTTAGGTTTAGATTTGGGGTTAGGTTTAGATTTGGAGTTAGGTTTAGATTTTAGGTTTAGATTTGGGGTTAGGTTTAGATTTTAGGTTTAGATTTGGGGTTAGGTTTAGATTTTAGCTTTAGATTTGGGGTTAGGTGTAGATTTGGGGTTAGGTTTAGATTTTAGGTTTAGATTTGGGGTTAGGTTTAGATTTTAGGTTTAGATTTTAGGTTTAGATTTGGGGTTAGGTTTAGATTTGGGGTTAGGTTTAGATTTTAGGTTTAGATTTGGGGTAAGGTTTAGATTTGGGGTTAGGTTTAGATTTTAGGTTTAGATTTGGGGTTAGGTTTAGATTTTAGGTTTAGATTTGGGGTTAGGTTTAGATTTGGGGTTAGGTTTAGATTTTAGGTTTAGATTTGGGGTTAGATTTAGATTTTAGGTTTAGATTTGGGGTAAGGTTTAGATTTGGGGTTAGGTTTAGATTTTAGGTTTAGATTTGGGGTTAGGTTTAGATTTTAGGTTTAGATTTGGGGTTAGGTGTAGATTTGGGGTTAGGTTTAGATTTTAGGTTTAGATTTGGGGTTAGGTTTAGATTTTAGGTTTAGATTTTAGGTTTAGATTTGGGGTTAGGTTTAGATTTTAGGTTTAGATTTGGGGTTAGGTTTAGATTTGGGGTTAGGTTTAGATTTTAGGTTTAGATTTGGGGTTAGGTTTAGATTTGGGGTTAGGTTTAGATTTTAGGTTTAGATTTGGGGTTAGGTTTAGATTTGGGGTTAGGTTTAGATTTTAGGTTTAGATATGGGGTTAGGTTTAGATTTGGGGTTAGGTTTAGATTTTAGGTTTAGATTTGGGGTTAGGTTTAGATTTAAGGTTTAGATTTGGGGTTAGGTTTAGATTTTAGGTTTAGATTTGGGGTTAGGTTTAGATTTTAGGTTAGGTTTAGATTTTAGGTTTAGATTTGGGGTTAGGTTTAGATTTGGGGTTAGGTTTAGATTTTAGGTTTAGATTTGGGGTTAGGTTTAGATTTTAGGTTTAGATTTTAGGTTTAGATTTGGGGTTAGGTTTAGATTTTAGGTTTAGATTTGGGGTTAGGTTTAGATTTTAGGTTTAGATTTGGGGTAAGGTTTAGATTTGGGGTTAGGTTTAGATTTTAGGTTTAGATTTGGGGTTAGGTTTAGATTTTAGGTTTAGATTTGGGGTTAGGTGTAGATTTGGGGTTAGGTTTAGATTTTAGGTTTAGATTTGGGGTTAGGTTTAGATTTTAGGTTTAGATTTTAGGTTTAGATTTGGGGTTAGGTTTAGATTTTAGGTTTAGATTTGGGGTTAGGTTTAGATTTGGGGTTAGGTTTAGATTTTAGGTTTAGATTTGGGGTTAGGTTTAGATTTGGGGTTAGGTTTAGATTTTAGGTTTAGATTTGGGGTTAGGTTTAGATTTGGGGTTAGGTTTAGATTTTAGGTTTAGATTTGGGGTTAGGTTTAGATTTTAGGTTTAGCTTTGGGGTTAGGTTTAGATTTTAGGTTTAGATTTGGGGTTAGGTTTAGATTTGGGGTTAGGTTTAGATTTTAGGTTTAGATTTGGGGTTAGGTTTAGATTTTAGGTTTAGATTTGGGGTTAGGTTTAGATTTTAGGTTAGGTTTAGATTTTAGGTTTAGATTTGGGGTTAGGTTTAGATTTTAGGTTTAGATTTGGGGTTAGGTTTAGATTTCAGGTTTATATTTGGGGTTAGGTTTAGATTTTAGGTTTAGATATGGGGTTAGGTTTAGATTTGGGGTTAGGTTTAGATTTTAGGTTTAGATTTGGGGTTAGGTTTAGATTTGGAGTTAGGTTTAGATTTTAGGTTTAGATTTGGGGTTAGGTTTAGATTTGGAGTTAGGTTTAGATTTTAGGTTTAGATTTGGGGTTAGGTTTAGATTTTAGGTTTAGATTTGGGGTTAGGTTTAGATTTTAGTTTTAGATTTGGGGTTAGGTTTAGATTTTAGGTTTAGATTTGGGGTTAGGTTTAGATTTTAGGTTTAAATTTGGGGTTAGGTTTAGATTTTAGGTTTAGATTTGGGGTTAGGTTTAGATTTTAGGTTTAGATTTTAGGTTTAGATTTGGGGTTAGGTTTAGATTTTAGGTTTAGATTTGGGGTTAGGTTTAGATTTTAGGTTTAGATTTGGGGTTAGGTTTAGATTTTAGGTGTATATTTGGGGTAAGGTTTAGATTTGGGGTTAGGTTTAGATTTTAGGTTTAGATTTGGGGTTAGGTTTAGATTTAGGGTTAGGTTTAGATTTTAGGTTTAGATTTGGGGTTAGGTTTAGATTTTAGGTTTAGATATGGGGTTAGGTTTAGATTTGGGGTTAGGTTTAGATTTTAGGTTTAGATTTGGGGTTAGGTTTAGATTTGGGGTTAGGTTTAGATTTTAGGTTTAGATTTGGGGTTAGGTTTAGATTTTAGGTTTATATTTTAGGTTTAGATTTGGGGTTAGGTTTAGATTTTAGGTTTAGATTTGGGGTTAGGTTTAGATTTGGGGTTAGGTTTAGATTTTAGGTTTAGATTTGGGGTTAGGTTTAGATTTTAGGTTTAAATTTGGGGTTAGGTTTAGATTTTAGGTTTAGATTTGGGGTTAGGTTTAGAATTGGGGTTAGGTTTAGATTTTAGGTTTAGATTTGGGGTTAGGTTTAGATTTAAGGTTTAGATTTGGGGTTAGGTTTAGATTTGGGGTTAGGTTTAGATTTTAGGTTTAGATTTGGGTTTAGGTTTAGATTTTAGGTTTAGATTTGGGGTTCGGTTTAGATTTGGGGTTAGGTTTAGATTTTAGGTTTAGATTTGGGGTTAGGTTTAGATTTGGGGTTAGGTTTAGATTTTAGGTTTAGATTTGGGGTTAGGTTTATATTTTAAGTTTAGATTTTTGGTTTAGATTTGGGGTTAGGTTTAGATTTTAGGTTTAGATTTGGGGTTAGGTTTAGATTTTAGGTTTAGATTTGGGGTTAGGTTTACATTTTAGGTTTATATTTGGGGTAAGGTTTAGATTTGGGGTTAGGTTTAGATTTTAGGTTTAGATTTGGGGTTAGGTTTAGATTTGGGGTTAGGTTTAGATTTTAGGTTTAGATTTGGGGTTAGGTTTAGATTTTAGGTTTAGATATGGGGTTAGGTTTAGATTTGGGGTTAGGTTTAGATTTGGGGTTAGGTTTAGATTTTAGGTTTAGATTTGGGGTTAGGTTTATATTTTAAGTTTAGATTTTTGGTTTAGATTTGGGGTTAGGTTTAGATTTTAGGTTTAGATTTGGGGTTAGGTTTAGATTTTAGGTTTAGATTTGGGGTTAGGTTTACATTTTAGGTTTATATTTGGGGTAAGGTTTAGATTTGGGGTTAGGTTTAGATTTTAGGTTTAGATTTGGGGTTAGGTTTAGATTTAAGGTTTAGATTTGGGGTTAGGTTTAGATTTGGGGTTAGGTTTAGATTTTAGGTTTAGATTTGGGGTTAGGTTTACATTTTAGGTTTATATTTGGGGTAAGGTTTAGATTTGGGGTTAGGTTTAGATTTTAGGTTTAGATTTGGGGTTAGGTTTAGATTTAGGGTTTAGATTTGGGGTTAGGTTTAGATTTGGGGTTAGGTTTAGATTTTAGGTTTAGATATGGGGTTAGGTTTAGATTTGGGGTTAGCTTTATAGCAGTTTCACTTTTAGGATTAAGCCAGTTCAGCACATACAGTGCCTTCATCAATACCTCTTCTGGGCTCACACCAATTCCCCCTTGTTTTTTCAAAACAGACAAAAGATTTTTAATGCACGGTGTGCACGCTCAATAATTGCTTGGCCAGTACAATTATAAGGGATTCCAAACAGGTGTTGTACCTTCCACTGGGTGAGGAAGGCTGCAAGTCTGTCAGAGTGGTATGCAGGACCATTATCTGTTTTGATTTGTGTAGGGACACCCATGACAGCAAAAGCTTGTAGTAAATGACGTTTTACTGCCTTTGCATTTGCTGAGGTCAAGGCTGTAGCCCACAGCAGTCCTGAACAGGTATCTATGGAGACATGAATGTACTTTTGTCTGCCAAATGGTGCAAATTCAGTAATATCAGTTTGCCATAACTGACCTGGCTGCAAGCCCCGAGGATTTACTCCCTTTTGTTGGAGAGGGACTATGCGGGCACAATCAGGACAAGCTGCAATAATGGCTCGAGCTTGTTCCTTTGTAATTGTAAACTGTTTTCGGAGTGCTGCTGAGGATTGATGAAAGAATTCGTGAGCCTGTCTGGCTTGTTCAAAAGGGGATATATCTGCTACTGCCACAAGTTTGTCTATGGTGCTGTTTCCCTCTACTAGACCACCTGGTATGTTAGTATGGCTTTTTATATGCATGATAAATACTGGTGCTGTCCTATAATCTAATACGTTCCACAAATCTAACAATGCTTCAAACAATAAGGAATTGGAAACTCGCTGCAAAAGTGCTCTATGTATTCTTTGTACAATTCCCACAACATAAAGAGAATCTGTTACCAGATTAACTGGAGAGTTATGCCATTTTTGCAATGCTGCTAAGCATATTGAGGGCAGTTTCTTTTAATATGTCCTGTCTGTTTGCAAGTAAAACATGCTAGGCCACAAGAAGAAGGGCTTCCACCTTTCATTGCAGGCTTACGTGCTGCAGCCAAGGCCGCAGCGTGGGCTTGAGCATATATTTTTGCTTTTTCTACCTCCTGTTGCATAATTGGTACCTGTGTGCAAGCTTCCACCATCTCTGCTAAAGAAGCAGTTTTTCCCAAACCGGCTAATATCTGTTGGCATTGGGTGTTTGCATTCATCATAGCCAAATCTTTCCCCACAGCAGCTTTTGCCTCTGGAGTCAAGTTAGGAGAGGCATCTATCACTTCTTTTAAACAATCCACAAATGTCATATATGGTTCCCCAGGATCCCACTCTATTGTAGAATAGGGTGGCACAGGGTTACCTCTATTTGGCAATTCTTTCACTGCCGCCAAGGCAAGCCCTTGCGTTTGCTGCAAAATCCTTGGATGAAGTGCTGCCTGAGTAGCACCATCCGCATATTGCCCACGACCCAGTAACTGGTCCATGCTAGCTAACCGCAACGGATCATCAGCTGGTAAACGAACATTTTCTAATACTGCCAATTCCACTTTCCCCTGCCACTTGTCCAAGAACAGCAAATACCCCGTTGGAGGAAGCAATAACTCCATCAACGCCCTAATACCTGTTTGAGTTAGTACTTGCTCCTTGAAAAATGAATTGATTAGCTGCATCACATGCTTATTATCCATACCATATTGCATAACTGCACTTTGCAATTGCTTAACCATTTTCCAATCAAAAGGCGACCACTGCCTTTGTCCTCTATTATCTATGTGCACTGGCATTGCTGTAATACTACCAGGTAACATGATCCCTTCAATAGTTGCATCTCTGATTACCCCTTGCCAATGTTGCCCTGCATTATAAGAATGATCTCGAGGAATATCTCTACCCTGATGCACAGGGGCAGCACCCAAATTATCATTATTATCACTGCTATACAATTCCCTTGTGTTTCCCTGTGGATCAGTAAGTCGACGCATATTTGCAAACCGATCTGCTAACCCAGTCTCCAGGCCTTTTCCATATCGCGCTTTTAAATATTCATCTGTTTCTCTTACAGACCACATCCCATCTTCAACACATTGTCTAGCCCATTTTTGTATTTGCTCCCTTTTGATACGGAGCTCCTCGGGAGTGAGGTCTAATTCCACCCCCTCCCTTTCCTGTTTTCCCCGTTTTTCACATTCCCTGCCAGTTGCCTCCAGCCCGTCCTTAATTGCATCTGACGCCTTTTTATATGCTATTAACCGCGAAGTTTTACTGTTACCGCCATCTAGTCGTTTCATAGCTTCTAGAACTTCTTGCATCTGGCTCTCCTGCCGTCTCAGTAAGTCCTTCAGGCTCCGCACGTGGCTCTCCTCCTGGAAGTCAGGGCGATTCTGTGGTGCTCCGTCCTGGTGTTCCATCGGGTCCTCCGGCAAAGGCACGTCGGCTGGATTAACTTGTCCTGGCTTGTTGAAACTTGCCGGTTGCTGCCATTCGTTGTCGGAGCCAGGCAATGGCTCAACGGGCGCAGAGGGTATAATTTGCTCTCCGCCCCAGAACTCCAGATCTGATACGGGACATACCAGCGGTGTTGATTCTTCGGAGTTCTCGGAGGGTGGGCAGCTCGCGGCGGGCAGCTCCGAGGGGACGGCACACAGCTCCGGCTCCTCTGAGACTTCCTGCATTAGCTGCCTGACCTCCCGCCAGGGTCCGGCGAGATCGCAAGCCTCGCGGCTCCCCCTTGTAACTGCTTCCCATAGTTCGGTCCCTATGTCCTCCCATGTACCGGGAGAAAAAAATTCGTCCGTCGAACGAACACAGCCCTTACGCTGGGCGAATAGTAAAAGGCGCTCCACCGCGTCTTTTTCCAAAATTCTTCCTGTTCTTGCAGCCAGCTGCAGAATACTTCTCACTATTATGTTTTCTTCCACGGATGCCGTGTTTCCCATGCCACCTGCTTCTTCGTAGGCCTACTTTCCGCTATGATTGAGCGCTGGGCTGGTGTCGCCCCCAGGTGGCGTCCTCGCGTCTTCACTTCCGGCGATCTTGCTTCGATACGAAGTATCACGTCGGGGTCACCAAAGTGTTGTTTTATCCATGCGAGCCACGGAACCTGACACACCAATATGATGTTCACAGAGTTCGCTTTATTATTGGACCGGGCTAGCTTTATAGCAAAGCTGCCCTGTCCACGCGCCTTACAACAACGTGATTGGTTGTAACTCGTGTTATACAATAACATGATAGGCTGCATGTACTGTCCACGCGCTCTGCACGCATGTGTCCGGCGATTGCTCACTCATTATTACCTTCTAATGGTGCTCCTTTAGTCTCTTTTGTCTCTGGCTTCACCTCTCAGCCAGGCTGGCGACAACCCCATCCCCCTGGGGCAAGGGGGGGCTCTGCCACTACACTTCCACAATCAGCTGGCAGTACAAAAGAACAAGCGGCAGATGTACTTAGGCTGACTCATGGTGGTTTGGTGCAGAGACCATGCATATCATGGGAATATTTCAGCATTTCTGCTCTGGTTTTCAGTGTATTACACCAAAACACCCGCCTGATGACATCATTTCAAGAGCAAAAGCAGCAATTTGCAGAATTCAGCTTCTTTGGGGAACTGAGCAATTGCTGAGCTGACACCATGTCCTGCTGGGTCCCTGTCACCTGCAGAGTGCCCGCATCCTCACCACGGTCGCGGGCATTGTGACAAAGGTTCTATGTCAGCTGGGTGTGGCAGTCGAGCGCCCCCTAGGAGACGGTGAGCCTGTCAGCCCTGGGCCTGTCACTGCATTCTGTACCCCCTGTCACCAGCGAGGCCTCGGAAAAGTTTCCAAAACATCCCCAGACTTGGGTCCAAAGTGGCCAAAAGTCTCCAAGAGACAAGTCGGGAAGAAGGATATGGAACAGAGGGAGAAAGGCAAGGGAGCAGGCCAAAGGGAGGCAAGAGGAAAAAGTAGTGCCGGGCTGCAGGACTGAAATGGAGGAATTGAAAGAGGAAAGCCAGGAAGCAGGAGAGTTTGAGAAAAGGAGAGAGGAAAGAAGAGACATGCAGCCAGACGAGGGCTTAGTGAGAGAGGCTGGGACAGAGAACAGGATGAGAAGGAAATAAGGCAAGGCAAGGCAAGGCAAGGCTAGGCCAAAGGACGTTTCTTTGATTTATATTTTCTACCACATTCATCTTGAGATGAGGAGGAAAGCCATCAGACCTTATGGATTAGGCCCAAACAAAAGCCCCGGCTACTTGAGACACTTAGAATAAGCCTAAACCACAAAGATCTCTCCATAAAGATGGTTTTTATACTGTACTTCCACAATCAGCTGGCAGTACAAAAGAACAAGCGGCAGATGTACTTAGGCTGAGTCATGGTGGTTTGGTGCAGAGACCATGCATATCATGGGAATATTTCAGCATTTCTGCTCTGGTCTTCAGTGTATTACACCAAAACACCCACCTGATGACAGCATTTCAAGAGCAAAAGCAGCAATTTGCAGAATTCAACTTCTTTGGGGAACTGAGCAATTGCTGAGCTGACAGCAAGTCCTGCTGGGTCCCTGTCACCTGCAGAGTGCCCGCATCCTCACCACAGTAGCAGGCATTGTGACAAAGGTTCTATGTCAGCTGGGTGTGGCAGCCGAGCGCCCGCTAGGGGAGGGGGAGCCTGTCAGCCCCGGGCCTGTCACTGCCTGCTGTCCCCCCTGTCACCAGCGAGGCCTCTGAAAAGTTTCCAAAACATCCCCAGACTTGGCTCCAAAGTGGCCGAAAGTCTCCAAGAGACAAGTCGGGAAGAAGGATATGGAACAGAGGGAGAAAGGCAAGGGAGCAGGCCAAAGGGAGGCAAGAGGAAAAAGTAGTGCCAGGCTGCAGGACTGAAATGGAGGAATTGAAAGACGGAAGCCAGGAAGCAGGAGAGTTTGAGAAAAGGAGAGAGGAAAGAAGAGACATGCAGCCAGACGATGGGTTAGTGAGAGAGGCTGGGACAGAGAACAGGATGAGAAGGAAATAAGACAAGGCAAGGCAAGGCTAGGCCAAAGGACGTTTCCTTGATTTATATTTTCTACCACATTCATCTTGAGATGAGGAGGAAAGCCATCAGACCTTATATATGAGGACCAAACAAAAGCCCCGGCTACTTGAGACTCTTAGACTAAGCCTAAACCGCAAAGATCTCTCCATAAAGATGGTTTTTATACTGTACTTCCATGTTGTTTTATCCATGCGAGCCACGGAACCTGACACACCAATATGATGTTCACAGAGTTCGCTTTATTATTGGACCGGGCTAGCTTTATAGCAAAGCTGCCCTGTCCACGCGCCTTACAACAACGTGATTGGTTGTAACTCGTGTTATACAATAACATGATAGGCTGCATGTACTGTCCACGCGCTCTGCACGCATGTGTCCGGCGATTGCTCACTCATTATTACCTTCTAATGGTGCTCCTTTAGTCTCTTTTGTCTCTGGCTTCACCTCTCAGCCAGGCTGGCGACAACCCCATCCCCCTGGGGCGGGGGGGGGCTCTGCCACTACATCTCCCCCTCTTTTATTTAATATTAACAATACGCCGTATCATGCTTTAAATACAGTGTGAAATACAGGGTAAGAACATTAAGGCTAATACAATTACAATTAACAAGAACAAACCTGTTTTCAATATTCCTTTTAACCAAACAAGGCATTCACCCCAAAAAACCCAATATCTTCTGTTATTTTCTTGTTCTGCAAATCTTCTATCTTTTTAACTTTTAAGTTCAAACAACACATACAATCAAACTCTTCATAACTGTGAACATGTCCAATAACAAAAAATTAATTGCTGCTCTGTTTTACAAAGTGGTATTCTCAACATTGGCTACATTCGTTGCTTAAAGCGATAACATGTCTGAGGTTTAGATTTTAGGTTTAGATTTGGGGTTAGGTTTAGATTTAAGTTTTAGATTTGGGGTTAGGTTTAGATTTTAGGTTTAGATTTTAGGTTTAGATTTGGGGTTAGGTTTAGATTTTAGGTTTAGATTTTAGGTTTATATTTGGGGTAAGGTTTAGATTTGGGGTTAGGTTTAGATTTTAGGTTTAGATTTGGGGTTAGGTTTAGATTTAAGGTTTAGATTTGGGGTTAGGTTTAGATTTGGGGTTAGGTTTAGATTTTAGGTTTAGATATGGGGTTAGGTTTAGATTTGGGGTTAGGTTTAGATTTTAGGTTTAGATTTGGGGTTAGGTTTAGATTTGGAGTTAGGTTTAGATTTTAGGTTTAGATTTGGGGTTAGGTTTAGATTTTAGGTTTAGATTTGGGATTAGGTTTAGATTTTAGGTTTAGATTTGGGGTTAGGTGTAGATTTGGGGTTAGGTTTAGATTTTAGGTTTAGATTTGGGGTTAGGTTTAGATTTTAGGTTTAGATTTTAGGTTTAGATTTGGGGTTAGGTTTAGATTTGGGGTTAGGTTTAGATTTTAGGTTTAGATTTGGGGTTATGTTTATATTTTAAGTTTAGATTTTTGGTTTAGATTTGGGGTTAGGTTTAGATTTTAGGTTTAGATTTGGGGTTAGGTTTAGATTTTAGGTTTAGATTTGGGGTTAGGTTTAGATTTGGGGTTAGGTTTAGATTTTAGGTTTAGATTTGGGGTTAGGTTTAGATTTTAGGTTTAGATATGGGGTTAGGTTTAGATTTGGGGTTAGGTTTAGATTTTAGGTTTAGATTTGGGGTTAGGTTTAGATTTGGAGTTAGGTTTAGATTTTAGGTTTAGATTTGGGGTTAGGTTTAGATTTTAGGTTTAGATTTGGGGTTAGGTTTAGATTTTAGGTTTATATTTGGGGTAAGGTTTAGATTTGGGGTTAGGTTTAGATTTTAGGTTTAGATTTGGGGTTAGGTTTAGATTTGGGGTTAGGTTTAGATTTTAGGTTTAGATTTGGGGTTAGGTTTAGATTTGGGGTTAGGTTTAGATTTTAGGTTTAGATTTGGGGTTATGTTTATATTTTAAGTTTAGATTTTTGGTTTAGATTTGGGGTTAGGTTTAGATTTTAGGTTTAGATTTGGGGTTAGGTTTAGATTTTAGGTTTAGATTTGGGGTTAGGTTTAGATTTGGGGTTAGGTTTAGATTTTAGGTTTAGATTTGGGGTTAGGTTTAGATTTTAGGTTTAGATATGGGGTTAGGTTTAGATTTGGGGTTAGGTTTAGATTTTAGGTTTAGATTTGGGGTTAGGTTTAGATTTGGAGTTAGGTTTAGATTTTAGGTTTAGATTTGGGGTTAGGTTTAGATTTTAGGTTTAGATTTGGGGTTAGGTTTAGATTTTAGGTTTATATTTGGGGTAAGGTTTAGATTTGGGGTTAGGTTTAGATTTTAGGTTTAGATTTGGGGTTAGGTTTAGATTTAAGGTTTAGATTTGGGGTTAGGTTTAGATTTGGGGTTAGGTTTAGATTTTAGGTTTAGATATGGGGTTAGGTTTAGATTTGGGGTTAGGTTTAGATTTTAGGTTTAGATTTGGGGTTAGGTTTAGATTTGGAGTTAGGTTTAGATTTTAGGTTTAGATTTGGGGTTAGGTTTAGATTTTAGGTTTAGATTTGGGATTAGGTTTAGATTTTAGGTTTAGATTTGGGGTTAGGTGTAGATTTGGGGTTAGGTTTAGATTTTAGGTTTAGATTTGGGGTTAGGTTTAGATTTTAGGTTTAGATTTTAGGTTTAGATTTGGGGTTAGGTTTAGATTTGGGGTTAGGTTTAGATTTTAGGTTTAGATTTGGGGTTAGGTTTAGATTTGGGGTTAGGTTTAGATTTTAGGTTTAGATTTGGGGTTATGTTTATATTTTAAGTTTAGATTTTTGGTTTAGATTTGGGGTTAGGTTTAGATTTTAGGTTTAGATTTGGGGTTAGGTTTAGATTTTAGGTTTAGATTTGGGGTTAGGTTTAGATTTGGGGTTAGGTTTAGATTTTAGGTTTAGATTTGGGGTTAGGTTTAGATTTTAGGTTTAGATATGGGGTTAGGTTTAGATTTGGGGTTAGGTTTAGATTTTAGGTTTAGATTTGGGGTTAGGTTTAGATTTGGAGTTAGGTTTAGATTTTAGGTTTAGATTTGGGGTTAGGTTTAGATTTTAGGTTTAGATTTGGGGTTAGGTTTAGATTTTAGGTTTAGATTTGGGGTTAGGTGTAGATTTGGGGTTAGGTTTAGATTTTAGGTTTAGATTTGGGGTTAGGTTTAGATTTTAGGTTTAGATTTTAGGTTTAGATTTGGGGTTAGGTTTAGATTTTAGGTTTAGATTTGGGGTTAGGTTTAGATTTAAGTTTTAGATTTGGGGTTAGGTTTAGATTTTAGGTTTAGATTTTAGGTTTAGATTTGGGGTTAGGTTTAGATTTGGGGTTAGGTTTAGATTTTAGGTTTAGATTTGGGGTTAGGTTTAGATTTGGGGTTAGGTTTAGATTTTAGGTTTAGATTTGGGGTTAGGTTTAGATTTAAGGTTTAGATTTGGGGTTAGGTTTAGATTTGGGGTTAGGTTTAGATTTTAGGTTTAGATTTGGGGTTAGGTTTAGATTTTAGATTAGGTTTAGATTTTAGGTTTAGATTTGGGGTTAGGTTTAGATTTGGGGTTAGGTTTAGATTTTAGGTTTAGATTTGGGGTTAGGTTTAGATTTTAGGTTTAGATTTTAGGTTTAGATTTTAGGTTTAGATTTTAGGTTTAGATTTGGGGTTAGGTTTAGATTTTAGGTTTATATTTGGTGTAAGGTTTAGATTTGGGGTTAGGTTTAGATTTTAGGTTTAGATTTGGGGTTAGGTTTAGATTTTAGGTTTAGATTTGGGGTTAGGTGTAGATTTGGGGTTAGGTTTAGATTTTAGGTTTAGATTTGGGGTTAGGTTTAGATTTGGGGTTAGGTTTAGATTTTAGGTTTAGATTTGGGGTTAGGTTTAGATTTTAGGTTTAGATTTGGGGTTAGGTTTAGATTTTAGGTTTAGATTTGGGGTTAGGTTTAGATTTGGGGTTAGGTTTATATTTTAGGTTTAGATTTGGGGTTAGGTTTAGATTTAAGGTTTAGATTTGGGGTTAGGTTTAGATTTGGGGTTAGGTTTAGATTTGGGGTTAGGTTTAGATTTTAGGTTTAGATTTGGTGTTAGGTTTAGATTTGGGGTTAGGTTTAGATTTTAGGTTTAGATTTGGGGTTAGTTTTAGCTTTGGGGTTAGGTTTAGATTTTAGGTTTAGATTTGGGGTTAGGTTTAGATTTAAGGTTTAGATTTGGGGTTAGGTTTAGATTTGGGGTTAGGTTTAGATTTTAGGTTTAGATTTGGGGTTAGGTTTAGATTTTAGGTTTAGATTTGGGGTTAGGTTTAGATTTGGGGTTAGGTTTAGATTTTAGGTTTAGATTTGGGGTTAGGTTTAGATTTTAGGTTTAAATTTGGGGTTAGGTTTAGATTTAAGGTTTAAATTTGGGGTTAGGTTTAGAATTGGGGTTAGGTTTAGATTTTAGGTTTAGATTTGGGGTTAGGTTTAGATTTAAGGTTTAGATTTGGGGTTAGATTTAGATTTGGGGTTAGGTTTAGATTTTAGGTTTAGATTTGGGTTTAGGTTTAGATTTTAGGTTTAGATTTGGGGTTAGGTTTAGATTTGGGGTTAGGTTTAGATTTTAGGTTTAGATTTGGGGTTAGGTTTAGATTTTAAGTTTAGATTTTTGGTTTAGATTTGGGGTTAGGTTTAGATTTTAGGTTTAGATTTGGGGTTAGGTTTAGATTTTAGGTTTAGATTTGGGGTTAGGTTTACATTTTAGGTTTATATTTGGGGTAAGGTTTAGATTTGGGGTTAGGTTTAGATTTTAGGTTTAGATTTGGGGTTAGGTTTAGATTTGGGGTTAGGTTTAGATTTTAGGTTTAGATTTGGGGTTAGGTTTAGATTTTAGGTTTAGATATGGGGTTAGGTTTAGATTTGGGGTTAGGTTTAGATTTTAGGTTTAGATTTGGGGTTAGGTTTAGATTTGGAGTTAGGTTTAGATTTTAGGTTTAGATTTGGGGTTAGGTTTAGATTTTAGGTTTAGATTTGGGGTTAGGTTTAGATTTTAGGTTTAGATTTGGGGTTAGGTGTAGATTTGGGGTTAGGTTTAGATTTTAGGTTTAGATTTGGGGTTAGGTTTAGATTTTAGGTTTAGATTTTAGGTTTAGATTTGGGGTTAGGTTTAGATTTGGGGTTAGGTTTAGATTTTAGGTTTAGATTTGGGGTTAGGTTTAGATTTAAGTTTTAGATTTGGGGTTAGGTTTAGATTTTAGGTTTAGATTTTAGGTTTAGGTTTGGGGTTAGGTTTAGATTTTAGGTTTAGATTTGGGGTTAGGTTTAGATTTTAGGTTTAGATTTGGGGTTAGGTTTAGATTTTAGGTTTAGATTTGGGGTTAGGTTTAGATTTAAGGTTTAGATTTGGGGTTAGGTTTAGATTTGGGGTTAGGTTTAGATTTTAGGTTTAGATTTGGGGTTAGGTTTAGATTTTAGGTTAGGTTTAGATTTTAGGTTTAGATTTGGGGTTAGGTTTAGATTTGGGGTTAGGTTTAGATTTTAGGTTTAGATTTGGGGTTAGGTTTAGATTTTAGGTTAGGTTTAGATTTTAGGTTTAGATTTGGGGTTAGGTTTAGATTTGGGGTTAGGTTTACATTTTAGGTTTATATTTGGGGTAAGGTTTAGATTTGGGGTTAGGTTTAGATTTTAGGTTTAGATTTGGGGTTAGGTTTAGATTTGGGGTTAGGTTTAGATTTTAGGTTTAGATTTGGGGTTAGGTTTAGATTTTAGGTTTAGATATGGGGTTAGGTTTAGATTTGGGGTTAGGTTTAGATTTTAGGTTTAGATTTGGGGTTAGGTTTAGATTTGGAGTTAGGTTTAGATTTTAGGTTTAGATTTGGGGTTAGGTTTAGATTTTAGGTTTAGATTTGGGGTTAGGTTTAGATTTTAGGTTTAGATTTGGGGTTAGGTGTAGATTTGGGGTTAGGTTTAGATTTTAGGTTTAGATTTGGGGTTAGGTTTAGATTTTAGGTTTAGATTTTAGGTTTAGATTTGGGGTTAGGTTTAGATTTGGGGTTAGGTTTAGATTTTAGGTTTAGATTTGGGGTTAGGTTTAGATTTAAGTTTTAGATTTGGGGTTAGGTTTAGATTTGGGGTTAGGTTTAGATTTTAGGTTTAGATTTGGGGTTAGGTTTAGATTTTAGGTTTAGATTTTAGGTTTAGATTTGGGGTTAGGTTTAGATTTTAGGTTTAGATTTGGGGTTAGGTTTAGATTTGGGGTTAGGTTTAGATTTTAGGTTTAGATTTGGGGTTAGGTTTAGATTTGGGGTTAGGTTTAGATTTTAGGTTTAGATTTTGGGTTAGGTTTAGATATAAGGTTTAGATTTGGGGTTAGGTTCAGATTTGGGGTTAGGTTTAGATTTTAGGTTTAGATTTGGGGTTAGGTTTAGATTTTAGGTTTAGATTTGGGGTTAGGTGTAGATTTGGGGTTAGGTTTAGATTTTAGGTTTAGATTTGGGGTTAGGTTTAGATTTGGGGTTAGGTTTAGATTTTAGGTTTAGATTTGGGGTTAGGTTTAGATTTTAGGTTTAGATTTTAGGTTTAGATTTGGGGTTAGGTTTAGATTTTAGGTTTAGATTTGGGGTTAGGTTTAGATTTTAGGTTTAGATTTGGAGTTAGGTTTAGATTTTAGGTTAGGTTTAGATTTTAGGTTTAGATTTGGGGTTAGGTTTAGATTTTAGGTTTAGATTTGGGGTTAGGTTTAGATTTCAGGTTTATATTTGGGGTTAGGTTTAGATTTTAGGTTTAGATATGGGGTTAGGTTTAGATTTGGAGTTAGGTTTAGATTTTAGGTTTAGATTTGGGGTTAGGTTTAGATTTGGAGTTAGGTTTAGATTTTAGGTTTAGATTTGGGGTTAGGTTTAGATTTGGAGTTAGGTTTAGATTTTAGGTTTAGATTTGGGGTTAGGTTTAGATTTTAGGTTTAGATTTGGGGTTAGGTTTAGATTTTAGTTTTAGATTTGGGGTTAGGTTTAGATTTTAGGTTTAGATTTGGGGTTAGGTTTAGATTATAGGTTTAAATTTGGGGTTAGGTTTAGATTTTAGGTTTAGATTTGGGGTTAGGTTTAGATTTTAGGTTTAGATTTTAGGTTTAGATTTGGGGTTAGGTTTAGATTTTAGGTTTAGATTTGGGGTTAGGTTTAGATTTTAGGTTTAGATTTGGGGTTAGGTTTAGATTTTAGGTTTATATTTGGGGTAAGGTTTAGATTTGGGGTTAGGTTTAGATTTTAGGTTTAGATTTGGGGTTAGGTTTAGATTTAGGGTTAGGTTTAGATTTTAGGTTTAGATTTGGGGTTAGGTTTAGATTTTAGGTTTAGATATGGGTTTAGGTTTAGATTTGGGGTTAGGTTTAGATTTTAGGTTTAGATTTGGGGTTAGGTGTAGATTTGGAGTTAGGTTTAGATTTTAGGTTTAGATTTGGGGTTAGGTTTAGATTTTAGGTTTAGATTTTAGGTTTAGATTTGGGGTTAGGTTTAGATTTTAGGTTTAGATTTGGGGTTAGGTTTAGATTTGGGGTTAGGTTTAGATTTTAGGTTTAGATTTGGGGTTAGGTTTAGATTTTAGGTTTAAATTTGGGGTTAGGTTTAGATTTTAGGTTTAGATTTGGGGTTAGGTTTAGAATTGGGGTTAGGTTTAGATTTTAGGTTTAGATTTGGGGTTAGGTTTAGATTTAAGGTTTAGATTTGGGGTTAGGTTTAGATTTGGGGTTAGGTTTAGATTTTAGGTTTAGATTTGGGTTTAGGTTTAGATTTTAGGTTTAGATTTGGGGTTAGGTTTAGATTTGGGGTTAGGTTTAGATTTTAGGTTTAGATTTGGGGTTAGGTTTAGATTTTAAGTTTAGATTTTTGGTTTAGATTAGGGGTTAGGTTTAGATTTTAGGTTTAGATTTGGGGTTAGGTTTAGATTTTAGGTTTAGATTTGGGGTTAGGTTTACATTTTAGGTTTATATTTGGGGTAAGGTTTAGATTTGGGGTTAGGTTTAGATTTTAGGTTTAGATTTGGGGTTAGGTTTAGATTTGGGGTTAGGTTTAGATTTTAGGTTTAGATTTGGGGTTAGGTTTAGATTTTAGGTTTAGATATGGGGTTAGGTTTAGATTTGGGGTTAGGTTTAGATTTTAGGTTTAGATTTGGGGTTAGGTTAAGATTTGGAGTTAGGTTTAGATTTTAGGTTTAGATTTGGGGTTAGGTTTAGATTTTAGGTTTAGATTTGGGGTTAGGTGTAGATTTGGGGTTAGGTTTAGATTTTAGGTTTAGATTTGGGGTTAGGTTTAGATTTTAGGTTTAGATTTTAGGTTTAGATTTGGGGTTAGGTTTAGATTTGGGGTTAGGTTTAGATTTTAGGTTTAGATTTGGGGTTAGGTTTAGATTTAAGTTTTAGATTTGGGGTTAGATTTAGATTTTAGGTTTAGATTTTAGGTTTAGATTTGGGGTTAGGTTTAGATTTGGGGTTAGGTTTAGATTTTAGGTTTAGATTTGGGGTTAGGTTTAGATTTGGGGTTAGGTTTAGATTTTAGGTTTAGATTTGGGGTTAGGTTTAGATTTAAGGTTTAGATTTGGGGTTAGGTTTAGATTTGGGGTTAGGTTTAGATTTTAGGTTTAGATTTGGGGTTAGGTTTAGATTTTAGGTTAGGTTTAGATTTTAGGTTTAGATTTGGGGTTAGGTTTAGATTTGGGGTTAGGTTTAGATTTTAGGTTTAGATTTGGGGTTAGGTTTAGATTTTAGGTTAGGTTTAGATTTTAGGTTTAGATTTGGGGTTAGGTTTAGATTTGGGGTTAGGTTTACATTTTAGGTTTATATTTGGGGTAAGGTTTAGATTTGGGGTTAGGTTTAGATTTTAGGTTTAGATTTGGGGTTAGGTTTAGATTTGGGGTTAGGTTTAGATTTTAGGTTTAGATTTGGGGTTAGGTTTAGATTTTAGGTTTAGATATGGGGTTAGGTTTAGATTTGGGGTTAGGTTTAGATTTTAGGTTTAGATTTGGGGTTAGGTTTAGATTTGGAGTTAGGTTTAGATTTTAGGTTTAGATTTGGGGTTAGGTTTAGATTTTAGGTTTAGATTTGGGGTTAGGTTTAGATTTTAGGTTTAGATTTGGGGTTAGGTGTAGATTTGGGGTTAGGTTTAGATTTTAGGTTTAGATTTGGGGTTAGGTTTAGATTTTAGGTTTAGATTTTGGGTTAGGTTTAGATATAAGGTTTAGATTTGGGGTTAGGTTCAGATTTGGGGTTAGGTTTAGATTTTAGGTTTAGATTTGGGGTTAGGTTTAGATTTTAGGTTTAGATTTGGGGTTAGGTGTAGATTTGGGGTTAGGTTTAGATTTTAGGTTTAGATTTGGGGTTAGGTTTAGATTTGGGGTTAGGTTTAGATTTGGGGTTAGGTTTAGATTTTAGGTTTAGATTTGGGGTTAGGTTTAGATTTGGGGTTAGGTTTAGATTTTAGGTTTAGATTTGGGGTTAGGTTTAGATTTTAGGTTTAGATTTTAGGTTTAGATTTGGGGTTAGGTTTAGATTTTAGGTTTAGATTTGGGGTTAGGTTTAGATTTTAGGTTTAGATTTGGAGTTAGGTTTAGATTTTAGGTTAGGTTTAGATTTTAGGTTTAGATTTGGGGTTAGGTTTAGATTTTAGGTTTAGATTTGGGGTTAGGTTTAGATTTCAGGTTTATATTTGGGGTTAGGTTTAGATTTTAGGTTTAGATATGGGGTTAGGTTTAGATTTGGAGTTAGGTTTAGATTTTAGGTTTAGATTTGGGGTTAGGTTTAGATTTGGAGTTAGGTTTAGATTTTAGGTTTAGATTTGGGGTTAGGTTTAGATTTGGAGTTAGGTTTAGATTTTAGGTTTAGATTTGGGGTTAGGTTTAGATTTTAGGTTTAGATTTGGGGTTAGGTTTAGATTTTAGTTTTAGATTTGGGGTTAGGTTTAGATTTTAGGTTTAGATTTGGGGTTAGGTTTAGATTATAGGTTTAAATTTGGGGTTAGGTTTAGATTTTAGGTTTAGATTTGGGGTTAGGTTTAGATTTTAGGTTTAGATTTTAGGTTTAGATTTGGGGTTAGGTTTAGATTTTAGGTTTAGATTTGGGGTTAGGTTTAGATTTTAGGTTTAGATTTGGGGTTAGGTTTAGATTTTAGGTTTATATTTGGGGTAAGGTTTAGATTTGGGGTTAGGTTTAGATTTTAGGTTTAGATTTGGGGTTAGGTTTAGATTTAGGGTTAGGTTTAGATTTTAGGTTTAGATTTGGGGTTAGGTTTAGATTTTAGGTTTAGATATGGGTTTAGGTTTAGATTTGGGGTTAGGTTTAGATTTTAGGTTTAGATTTGGGGTTAGGTGTAGATTTGGAGTTAGGTTTAGATTTTAGGTTTAGATTTGGGGTTAGGTTTAGATTTTAGGTTTAGATTTTAGGTTTAGATTTGGGGTTAGGTTTAGATTTTAGGTTTAGATTTGGGGTTAGGTTTAGATTTGGGGTTAGGTTTAGATTTTAGGTTTAGATTTGGGGTTAGGTTTAGATTTTAGGTTTAAATTTGGGGTTAGGTTTAGATTTTAGGTTTAGATTTGGGGTTAGGTTTAGAATTGGGGTTAGGTTTAGATTTTAGGTTTAGATTTGGGGTTAGGTTTAGATTTAAGGTTTAGATTTGGGGTTAGGTTTAGATTTGGGGTTAGGTTTAGATTTTAGGTTTAGATTTGGGTTTAGGTTTAGATTTTAGGTTTAGATTTGGGGTTAGGTTTAGATTTGGGGTTAGGTTTAGATTGTAGGTTTAGATTTGGGGTTAGGTTTAGATTTTAAGTTTAGATTTTTGGTTTAGATTAGGGGTTAGGTTTAGATTTTAGGTTTAGATTTGGGGTTAGGTTTAGATTTTAGGTTTAGATTTGGGGTTAGGTTTACATTTTAGGTTTATATTTGGGGTAAGGTTTAGATTTGGGGTTAGGTTTAGATTTTAGGTTTAGATTTGGGGTTAGGTTTAGATTTGGGGTTAGGTTTAGATTTTAGGTTTAGATTTGGGGTTAGGTTTAGATTTTAGGTTTAGATATGGGGTTAGGTTTAGATTTGGGGTTAGGTTTAGATTTTAGGTTTAGATTTGGGGTTAGGTTAAGATTTGGAGTTAGGTTTAGATTTTAGGTTTAGATTTGGGGTTAGGTTTAGATTTTAGGTTTAGATTTGGGGTTAGGTGTAGATTTGGGGTTAGGTTTAGATTTTAGGTTTAGATTTGGGGTTAGGTTTAGATTTTAGGTTTAGATTTTAGGTTTAGATTTGGGGTTAGGTTTAGATTTGGGGTTAGGTTTAGATTTTAGGTTTAGATTTGGGGTTAGGTTTAGATTTAAGTTTTAGATTTGGGGTTAGATTTAGATTTTAGGTTTAGATTTTAGGTTTAGATTTGGGGTTAGGTTTAGATTTGGGGTTAGGTTTAGATTTTAGGTTTAGATTTGGGGTTAGGTTTAGATTTGGGGTTAGGTTTAGATTTTAGGTTTAGATTTGGGGTTAGGTTTAGATTTAAGGTTTAGATTTGGGGTTAGGTTTAGATTTGGGGTTAGGTTTAGATTTTAGGTTTAGATTTGGGGTTAGGTTTAGATTTTAGGTTAGGTTTAGATTTTAGGTTTAGATTTGGGGTTAGGTTTAGATTTGGGGTTAGGTTTAGATTTTAGGTTTAGATTTGGGGTTAGGTTTACATTTTAGGTTAGGTTTAGATTTTAGGTTTAGATTTGGGGTTAGGTTTAGATTTGGGGTTAGGTTTACATTTTAGGTTTATATTTGGGGTAAGGTTTAGATTTGGGGTTAGGTTTAGATTTTAGGTTTAGATTTGGGGTTAGGTTTAGATTTGGGGTTAGGTTTAGATTTTAGGTTTAGATTTGGGGTTAGGTTTAGATTTTAGGTTTAGATATGGGGTTAGGTTTAGATTTGGGGTTAGGTTTAGATTTTAGGTTTAGATTTGGGGTTAGGTTTAGATTTGGAGTTAGGTTTAGATTTTAGGTTTAGATTTGGGGTTAGGTTTAGATTTTAGGTTTAGATTTGGGGTTAGGTTTAGATTTTAGGTTTAGATTTGGGGTTAGGTGTAGATTTGGGGTTAGGTTTAGATTTTAGGTTTAGATTTGGGGTTAGGTTTAGATTTTAGGTTTAGATTTTAGGTTTAGATTTGGGGTTAGGTTTAGATTTGGGGTTAGGTTTAGATTTTAGGTTTAGATTTGGGGTTAGGTTTAGATTTAAGTTTTAGATTTGGGGTTAGGTTTAGATTTTAGGTTTAGATTTTAGGTTTAGATTTGGGGTTAGGTTTAGATTTGGGGTTAGGTTTAGATTTTAGGTTTAGATTTGGGGTTAGGTTTAGATTTGGGGTTAGGTTTAGATTTTAGGTTTAGATTTGGGGTTAGGTTTAGATTTAAGGTTTAGATTTGGGGTTAGGTTTAGATTTTAGGTTTAGATTTTAGGTTTAGATTTGGGGTTAGGTTTAGATTTTAGGTTTAGATTTGGGGTTAGGTTTAGATTTGGGGTTAGGTTTAGATTTTAGGTTTAGATTTGGGGTTAGGTTTAGATTTTAGGTTTAGATTTTAGATTTAGATTTTAGGTTTAGATTTGGGGTTAGGTTTAGATTTTAGGTTTATATTTGGTGTAAGGTTTAGATTTGGGGTTAGGTTTAGATTTTAGGTTTAGATTTGGGGTTAGGTTTAGATTTTAGGTTTAGATTTGGGGTTAGGTGTAGATTTGGGGTTAGGTTTAGATTTTAGGTTTAGATTTGGGGTTAGGTTTAGATTTGGGGTTAGGTTTAGATTTTAGGTTTAGATTTGGGGTTAGGTTTAGATTTTAGGTTTAGATTTGGGGTTAGGTTTAGATTTTAGGTTTAGATTTGGGGTTAGGTTTAGATTTGGGGTTAGGTTTATATTTTAGGTTTAGATTTGGGGTTAGGTTTAGATTTAAGGTTTAGATTTGGGGTTAGGTTTAGATTTGGGGTTAGGTTTAGATTTTAGGTTTAGATTTGGTGTTAGGTTTAGATTTGGGGTTAGGTTTAGATTTTAGGTTTAGATTTGGGGTTAGTTTTAGCTTTGGGGTTAGGTTTAGATTTTAGGTTTAGATTTGGGGTTAGGTTTAGATTTAAGGTTTAGATTTGGGGTTAGGTTTAGATTTGGGGTTAGGTTTAGATTTTAGGTTTAGATTTGGGGTTAGGTTTACATTTTAGGTTTATATTTGGGGTAAGGTTTAGATTTGGGGTTAGGTTTAGATTTTAGGTTTAGATTTGGGGTTAGGTTTAGATTTGGGGTTAGGTTTAGATTTTAGGTTTAGATTTGGGGTTAGGTTTAGATTTTAGGTTTAGATATGGGGTTAGGTTTAGATTTGGGGTTAGGTTTAGATTTTAGGTTTAGATTTGGGGTTAGGTTTAGATTTGGAGTTAGGTTTAGATTTTAGGTTTAGATTTGGGGTTAGGTTTAGATTTTAGGTTTAGATTTGGGGTTAGGTGTAGATTTGGGGTTAGGTTTAGATTTTAGGTTTAGATTTGGGGTTAGGTTTAGATTTTAGGTTTAGATTTTAGGTTTAGATTTGGGGTTAGGTTTAGATTTGGGGTTAGGTTTAGATTTTAGGTTTAGATTTGGGGTTAGGTTTAGATTTAAGTTTTAGATTTGGGGTTAGATTTAGATTTTAGGTTTAGATTTTAGGTTTAGATTTGGGGTTAGGTTTAGATTTGGGGTTAGGTTTAGATTTTAGGTTTAGATTTGGGGTTAGGTTTAGATTTGGGGTTAGGTTTAGATTTTAGGTTTAGATTTGGGGTTAGGTTTAGATTTAAGGTTTAGATTTGGGGTTAGGTTTAGATTTGGGGTTAGGTTTAGATTTTAGGTTTAGATTTGGGGTTAGGTTTAGATTTTAGGTTAGGTTTAGATTTTAGGTTTAGATTTGGGGTTAGGTTTAGATTTGGGGTTAGGTTTAGATTTTAGGTTTAGATTTGGGGTTAGGTTTAGATTTTAGGTTAGGTTTAGATTTTAGGTTTAGATTTGGGGTTAGGTTTAGATTTGGGGTTAGGTTTACATTTTAGGTTTATATTTGGGGTAAGGTTTAGATTTGGGGTTAGGTTTAGATTTTAGGTTTAGATTTGGGGTTAGGTTTAGATTTGGGGTTAGGTTTAGATTTTAGGTTTAGATTTGGGGTTAGGTTTAGATTTTAGGTTTAGATATGGGGTTAGGTTTAGATTGGGGGTTAGGTTTAGATTTTAGGTTTAGATTTGGGGTTAGGTTTAGATTTGGAGTTAGGTTTAGATTTTAGGTTTAGATTTGGGGTTAGGTTTAGATTTTAGGTTTAGATTTGGGGTTAGGTTTAGATTTTAGGTTTAGATTTGGGGTTAGGTGTAGATTTGGGGTTAGGTTTAGATTTTAGGTTTAGATTTGGGGTTAGGTTTAGATTTTAGGTTTAGATTTTAGGTTTAGATTTGGGGTTAGGTTTAGATTTGGGGTTAGGTTTAGATTTTAGGTTTAGATTTGGGGTTAGGTTTAGATTTAAGTTTTAGATTTGGGGTTAGGTTTAGATTTTAGGTTTAGATTTTAGGTTTAGATTTGGGGTTAGGTTTAGATTTGGGGTTAGGTTTAGATTTTAGGTTTAGATTTGGGGTTAGGTTTAGATTTGGGGTTAGGTTTAGATTTTAGGTTTAGATTTGGGGTTAGGTTTAGATTTAAGGTTTAGATTTGGGGTTAGGTTTAGATTTGGGGTTAGGTTTAGATTTTAGGTTTAGATTTTAGGTTTAGATTTGGGGTTAGGTTTAGATTTTAGGTTTAGATTTGGGGTTAGGTTTAGATTTGGGGTTAGGTTTAGATTTTAGGTTTAGATTTGGGGTTAGGTTTAGATTTTAGGTTTAGATTTTAGGTTTAGATTTTAGGTTTAGATTTGGGGTTAGGTTTAGATTTTAGGTTTATATTTGGTGTAAGGTTTAGATTTGGGGTTAGGTTTAGATTTTAGGTTTAGATTTGGGGTTAGGTTTAGATTTTAGGTTTAGATTTGGGGTTAGGTGTAGATTTGGGGTTAGGTTTAGATTTTAGGTTTAGATTTGGGGTTAGGTTTAGATTTGGGGTTAGGTTTAGATTTTAGGTTTAGATTTGGGGTTAGGTTTAGATTTTAGGTTTAGATTTGGGGTTAGGTTTAGATTTTAGGTTTAGATTTGGGGTTAGGTTTAGATTTGGGGTTAGGTTTATATTTTAGGTTTAGATTTGGGGTTAGGTTTAGATTTAAGGTTTAGATTTGGGGTTAGGTTTAGATTTGGGGTTAGGTTTAGATTTTAGGTTTAGATTTGGTGTTAGGTTTAGATTTGGGGTTAGGTTTAGATTTTAGGTTTAGATTTGGGGTTAGTTTTAGCTTTGGGGTTAGGTTTAGATTTTAGGTTTAGATTTGGGGTTAGGTTTAGATTTAAGGTTTAGATTTGGGGTTAGGTTTAGATTTGGGGTTAGGTTTAGATTTTAGGTTTAGATTTGGGGTTAGGTTTAGATTTTAGGTTTAGATTTGGGGTTAGGTTTAGATTTGGGGTTAGGTTTAGATTTTAGGTTTAGATTTGGGGTTAGGTTTAGATTTTAGGTTTAAATTTGGGGTTAGGTTTAGATTTAAGGTTTAAATTTGGGGTTAGGTTTAGAATTGGGGTTAGGTTTAGATTTTAGGTTTAGATTTGGGGTTAGGTTTAGATTTAAGGTTTAGATTTGGGGTTAGATTTAGATTTGGGGTTAGGTTTAGATTTTAGGTTTAGATTTGGGTTTAGGTTTAGATTTTAGGTTTAGATTTGGGGTTAGGTTTAGATTTGGGGTTAGGTTTAGATTTTAGGTTTAGATTTGGGGTTAGGTTTAGATTTTAAGTTTAGATTTTTGGTTTAGATTTGGGGTTAGGTTTAGATTTTAGGTTTAGATTTGGGGTTAGGTTTAGATTTTAGGTTTAGATTTGGGGTTAGGTTTACATTTTAGGTTTATATTTGGGGTAAGGTTTAGATTTGGGGTTAGGTTTAGATTTTAGGTTTAGATTTGGGGTTAGGTTTAGATTTGGGGTTAGGTTTAGATTTTAGGTTTAGATTTGGGGTTAGGTTTAGATTTAAGGTTTAGATATGGGGTTAGGTTTAGATTTGGGGTTAGGTTTAGATTTTAGGTTTAGATTTGGGGTTAGGTTTAGATTTGGAGTTAGGTTTAGATTTTAGGTTTAGATTTGGGGTTAGGTTTAGATTTTAGGTTTAGATTTGGGGTTAGGTTTAGATTTTAGGTTTAGATTTGGGGTTAGGTGTAGATTTGGGGTTAGGTTTAGATTTTAGGTTTAGATTTGGGGTTAGGTTTAGATTTTAGGTTTAGATTTTAGGTTTAGATTTGGGGTTAGGTTTAGATTTGGGGTTAGGTTTAGATTTTAGGTTTAGATTTGGGGTTAGGTTTAGATTTAAGTTTTAGATTTGGGGTTAGGTTTAGATTTTAGGTTTAGATTTTAGGTTTAGGTTTGGGGTTAGGTTTAGATTTTAGGTTTAGATTTGGGGTTAGGTTTAGATTTTAGGTTTAGATTTGGGGTTAGGTTTAGATATTAGGTTTAGATTTGGGGTTAGGTTTAGATTTAAGGTTTAGATTTGGGGTTAGGTTTAGATTTGGGGTTAGGTTTAGATTTTAGGTTTAGATTTGGGGTTAGGTTTAGATTTTAGGTTAGGTTTAGATTTTAGGTTTAGATTTGGGGTTAGGTTTAGATTTGGGGTTAGGTTTAGATTTTAGGTTTAGATTTGGGGTTAGGTTTAGATTTTAGGTTAGGTTTAGATTTTAGGTTTAGATTTGGGGTTAGGTTTAGATTTGGGGTTAGGTTTACATTTTAGGTTTATATTTGGGGTAAGGTTTAGATTTGGGGTTAGGTTTAGATTTTAGGTTTAGATTTGGGGTTAGGTTTAGATTTGGGGTTAGGTTTAGATTTTAGGTTTAGATTTGGGGTTAGGTTTAGATTTTAGGTTTAGATATGGGGTTAGGTTTAGATTTGGGGTTAGGTTTAGATTTTAGGTTTAGATTTGGGGTTAGGTTTAGATTTGGAGTTAGGTTTAGATTTTAGGTTTAGATTTGGGGTTAGGTTTAGATTTTAGGTTTAGATTTGGGGTTAGGTTTAGATTTTAGGTTTAGATTTGGGGTTAGGTGTAGATTTGGGGTTAGGTTTAGATTTTAGGTTTAGATTTGGGGTTAGGTTTAGATTTTAGGTTTAGATTTTAGGTTTAGATTTGGGGTTAGGTTTAGATTTGGGGTTAGGTTTAGATTTTAGGTTTAGATTTGGGGTTAGGTTTAGATTTAAGTTTTAGATTTGGGGTTAGGTTTAGATTTGGGGTTAGGTTTAGATTTTAGGTTTAGATTTGGGGTTAGGTTTAGATTTTAGGTTTAGATTTGGGGTTAGGTTTAGATTTGGGGTTAGGTTTAGATTTTAGGTTTAGATTTGGGGTTAGGTTTAGATTTGGGGTTAGGTTTAGATTTTAGGTTTAGATTTGGGGTTAGGTTTAGATTTGGGGTTAGGTTTAGATTTTAGGTTTAGATTTTGGGTTAGGTTTAGATATAAGGTTTAGATTTGGGGTTAGGTTCAGATTTGGGGTTAGGTTTAGATTTTAGGTTTAGATTTGGGGTTAGGTTTAGATTTTAGGTTTAGATTTGGGGTTAGGTGTAGATTTGGGGTTAGGTTTAGATTTTAGGTTTAGATTTGGGGTTAGGTTTAGATTTGGGGTTAGGTTTAGATTTTAGGTTTAGATTTGGGGTTAGGTTTAGATTTTAGGTTTAGATTTTAGGTTTAGATTTGGGATTAGGTTTAGATTTTAGGTTTAGATTTGGGGTTAGGTTTAGATTTTAGGTTTAGATTTGGAGTTAGGTTTAGATTTTAGGTTAGGTTTAGATTTTAGGTTTAGATTTGGGGTTAGGTTTAGATTTTAGGTTTAGATTTGGGGTTAGGTTTAGATTTCAGGTTTATATTTGGGGTTAGGTTTAGATTTTAGGTTTAGATATGGGGTTAGGTTTAGATTTGGAGTTAGGTTTAGATTTTAGGTTTAGATTTGGGGTTAGGTTTAGATTTGGAGTTAGGTTTAGATTTTAGGTTTAGATTTGGGGTTAGGTTTAGATTTGGAGTTAGGTTTAGATTTTAGGTTTAGATTTGGGGTTAGGTTTAGATTTTAGGTTTAGATTTGGGGTTAGGTTTAGATTTTAGTTTTAGATTTGGGGTTAGGTTTAGATTTTAGGTTTAGATTTGGGGTTAGGTTTAGATTATAGGTTTAAATTTGGGGTTAGGTTTAGATTTTAGGTTTAGATTTGGGGTTAGGTTTAGATTTTAGGTTTAGATTTTAGGTTTAGATTTGGGGTTAGGTTTAGATTTTAGGTTTAGATTTGGGGTTAGGTTTAGATTTTAGGTTTAGATTTGGGGTTAGGTTTAGATTTTAGGTTTATATTTGGGGTAAGGTTTAGATTTGGGGTTAGGTTTAGATTTTAGGTTTAGATTTGGGGTTAGGTTTAGATTTTAGGTTTAGATTTGGGGTTAGGTGTAGATTTGGAGTTAGGTTTAGATTTTAGGTTTAGATTTGGGGTTAGGTTTAGATTTTAGGTTTAGATTTTAGGTTTAGATTTGGGGTTAGGTTTAGATTTTAGGTTTAGATTTGGGGTTAGGTTTAGATTTGGGGTTAGGTTTAGATTTTAGGTTTAGATTTGGGGTTAGGTTTAGATTTTAGGTTTAAATTTGGGGTTAGGTTTAGATTTTAGGTTTAGATTTGGGGTTAGGTTTAGAATTGGGGTTAGGTTTAGATTTTAGGTTTAGATTTGGGGTTAGGTTTAGATTTAAGGTTTAGATTTGGGGTTAGGTTTAGATTTGGGGTTAGGTTTAGATTTTAGGTTTAGATTTGGGTTTAGGTTTAGATTTTAGGTTTAGATTTGGGGTTAGGTTTAGATTTGGGGTTAGGTTTAGATTTTAGGTTTAGATTTGGGGTTAGGTTTAGATTTTAAGTTTAGATTTTTGGTTTAGATTAGGGGTTAGGTTTAGATTTTAGGTTTAGATTTGGGGTTAGGTTTAGATTTTAGGTTTAGATTTGGGGTTAGGTTTACATTTTAGGTTTATATTTGGGGTAAGGTTTAGATTTGGGGTTAGGTTTAGATTTTAGGTTTAGATTTGGGGTTAGGTTTAGATTTGGGGTTAGGTTTAGATTTTAGGTTTAGATTTGGGGTTAGGTTTAGATTTTAGGTTTAGATATGGGGTTAGGTTTAGATTTGGGGTTAGGTTTAGATTTTAGGTTTAGATTTGGGGTTAGGTTAAGATTTGGAGTTAGGTTTAGATTTTAGGTTTAGATTTGGGGTTAGGTTTAGATTTTAGGTTTAGATTTGGGGTTAGGTGTAGATTTGGGGTTAGGTTTAGATTTTAGGTTTAGATTTGGGGTTAGGTTTAGATTTTAGGTTTAGATTTTAGGTTTAGATTTGGGGTTAGGTTTAGATTTGGGGTTAGGTTTAGATTTTAGGTTTAGATTTGGGGTTAGGTTTAGATTTAAGTTTTAGATTTGGGTTTAGGTTTAGATTTTAGGTTTAGATTTTAGGTTTAGATTTGGGGTTAGGTTTACATTTTAGGTTTATATTTGGGGTAAGGTTTAGATTTGGGGTTAGGTTTAGATTTTAGGTTTAGATTTGGGGTTAGGTTTAGATTTGGGGTTAGGTTTAGATTTTAGGTTTAGATTTGGGGTTAGGTTTAGATTTTAGGTTTAGATATGGGGTTAGGTTTAGATTTGGGGTTAGGTTTAGATTTTAGGTTTAGATTTGGGGTTAGGTTAAGATTTGGAGTTAGGTTTAGATTTTAGGTTTAGATTTGGGGTTAGGTTTAGATTTTAGGTTTAGATTTGGGGTTAGGTGTAGATTTGGGGTTAGGTTTAGATTTTAGGTTTAGATTTGGGGTTAGGTTTAGATTTTAGGTTTAGATTTTAGGTTTAGATTTGGGGTTAGGTTTAGATTTGGGGTTAGGTTTAGATTTTAGGTTTAGATTTGGGGTTAGGTTTAGATTTAAGTTTTAGATTTGGGTTTAGGTTTAGATTTTAGGTTTAGATTTTAGGTTTAGATTTGGGGTTAGGTTTAGATTTGGGGTTAGGTTTAGATTTTAGGTTTAGATTTGGGGTTAGGTTTAGATTTGGGGTTAGGTTTAGATTTTAGGTTTAGATTTGGGGTTAGGTTTAGATTTAAGGTTTAGATTTGGGGTTAGGTTTAGATTTGGGGTTAGGTTTAGATTTTAGGTTTAGATTTGGGGTTAGGTTTAGATTTTAGGTTAGGTTTAGATTTTAGGTTTAGATTTGGGGTTAGGTTTAGATTTGGGGTTAGGTTTAGATTTTAGGTTTAGATTTGGGGTTAGGTTTAGATTTTAGGTTAGGTTTAGATTTTAGGTTTAGATTTGGGGTTAGGTTTAGATTTGGGGTTAGGTTTACATTTTAGGTTTATATTTGGGGTAAGGTTTAGATTTGGGGTTAGGTTTAGATTTTAGGTTTAGATTTGGGGTTAGGTTTAGATTTGGGGTTAGGTTTAGATTTTAGGTTTAGATTTGGGGTTAGGTTTAGATTTTAGGTTTAGATATGGGGTTAGGTTTAGATTTGGGGTTAGGTTTAGATTTTAGGTTTAGATTTGGGGTTAGGTTTAGATTTGGAGTTAGGTTTAGATTTTAGGTTTAGATTTGGGGTTAGGTTTAGATTTTAGGTTTAGATTTGGGGTTAGGTTTAGATTTTAGGTTTAGATTTGGGGTTAGGTGTAGATTTGGGGTTAGGTTTAGATTTTAGGTTTAGATTTGGGGTTAGGTTTAGATTTTAGGTTTAGATTTTAGGTTTAGATTTGGGGTTAGGTTTAGATTTTAGGTTTAGATTTTAGGTTTAGATTTGGGGTTAGGTTTAGATTTTAGGTTTAGATTTGGGGTTAGGTTTAGATTTGGGGTTAGGTTTATATTTTAGGTTTAGATTTGGGGTTAGGTTTAGATTTAAGGTTTAGATTTGGGGTTAGGTTTAGATTTGGGGTTAGGTTTAGATTTGGGGTTAGGTTTAGATTTTAGGTTTAGATTTGGTGTTAGGTTTAGATTTGGGGTTAGGTTTAGATTTTAGGTTTAGATTTGGGGTTAGTTTTAGCTTTGGGGTTAGGTTTAGATTTTAGGTTTAGATTTGGGGTTAGGTTTAGATTTTAGGTTTAGATTTGGGGTTAGGTTTAGATTTGGGGTTAGGTTTAGATTTTAGGTTTAGATTTGGGGTTAGGTTTAGATTTTAGGTTTAGATTTGGGGTTAGGTTTAGATTTGGGGTTAGGTTTAGATTTTAGGTTTAGATTTGGGGTTAGGTTTAGATTTTAGGTTTAAATTTGGGGTTAGGTTTAGATTTAAGGTTTAAATTTGGGGTTAGGTTTAGAATTGGGGTTAGGTTTAGATTTTAGGTTTAGATTTGGGGTTAGGTTTAGATTTAAGGTTTAGATTTGGGGTTAGATTTAGATTTGGGGTTAGGTTTAGATTTTAGGTTTAGATTTGGGTTTAGGTTTAGATTTTAGGTTTAGATTTGGGGTTAGGTTTAGATTTGGGGTTAGGTTTAGATTTTAGGTTTAGATTTGGGGTTAGGTTTAGATTTTAAGTTTAGATTTTTGGTTTAGATTTGGGGTTAGGTTTAGATTTTAGGTTTAGATTTGGGGTTAGGTTTAGATTTTAGGTTTAGATTTGGGGTTAGGTTTACATTTTAGGTTTATATTTGGGGTAAGGTTTAGATTTGGGGTTAGGTTTAGATTTTAGGTTTAGATTTGGGGTTAGGTTTAGATTTGGGGTTAGGTTTAGATTTTAGGTTTAGATTTGGGGTTAGGTTTAGATTTAAGGTTTAGATATGGGGTTAGGTTTAGATTTGGGGTTAGGTTTAGATTTTAGGTTTAGATTTGGGGTTAGGTTTAGATTTGGAGTTAGGTTTAGATTTTAGGTTTAGATTTGGGGTTAGGTTTAGATTTTAGGTTTAGATTTGGGGTTAGGTTTAGATTTTAGGTTTAGATTTGGGGTTAGGTGTAGATTTGGGGTTAGGTTTAGATTTTAGGTTTAGATTTGGGGTTAGGTTTAGATTTTAGGTTTAGATTTTAGGTTTAGATTTGGGGTTAGGTTTAGATTTGGGGTTAGGTTTAGATTTTAGGTTTAGATTTGGGGTTAGGTTTAGATTTAAGTTTTAGATTTGGGGTTAGGTTTAGATTTTAGGTTTAGATTTTAGGTTTAGGATTGGGGTTAGGTTTAGATTTTAGGTTTAGATTTGGGGTTAGGTTTAGATTTTAGGTTTAGATTTGGGGTTAGGTTTAGATTTTAGGTTTAGATTTGGGGTTAGGTTTAGATTTAAGGTTTAGATTTGGGGTTAGGTTTAGATTTGGGGTTAGGTTTAGATTTTAGGTTTAGATTTGGGGTTAGGTTTAGATTTTAGGTTAGGTTTAGATTTTAGGTTTAGATTTGTGGTTAGGTTTAGATTTGGGGTTAGGTTTAGATTTTAGGTTTAGATTTGGGGTTAGGTTTAGATTTTAGGTTAGGTTTAGATTTTAGGTTTAGATTTGGGGTTAGGTTTAGATTTGGGGTTAGGTATACATTTTAGGTTTGTATTTGGGGTAAGGTTTAGATTTGGGGTTAGGTTTAGATTTTAGGTTTAGATTTGGGGTTAGGTTTAGATTTGGGGTTAGGTTTAGATTTTAGGTTTAGATTTGGGGTTAGGTTTAGATTTTAGGTTTAGATATGGGGTTAGGTTTAGATTTGGGGTTAGGTTTAGATTTTAGGTTTAGATTTGGGGTTAGGTTTAGATTTGGAGTTAGGTTTAGATTTTAGGTTTAGATTTGGGGTTAGGTTTAGATTTTAGGTTTAGATTTGGGGTTAGGTTTAGATTTTAGGTTTAGATTTGGGGTTAGGTGTAGATTTGGGGTTAGGTTTAGATTTTAGGTTTAGATTTGGGGTTAGGTTTAGATTTTAGGTTTAGATTTTAGGTTTAGATTTGGGGTTAGGTTTAGATTTGGGGTTAGGTTTAGATTTTAGGTTTAGATTTGGGGTTAGGTTTAGATTTAAGTTTTAGATTTGGGGTTAGGTTTAGATTTGGGGTTAGGTTTAGATTTTAGGTTTAGATTTGGGGTTAGGTTTAGATTTTAGGTTTAGATTTTAGGTTTAGATTTGGGGTTAGGTTTAGATTTTAGGTTTAGATTTGGGGTTAGGTTTAGATTTGGGGTTAGGTTTAGATTTTAGGTTTAGATTTGGGGTTAGGTTTAGATTTGGGGTTAGGTTTAGATTTTAGGTTTAGATTTTGGGTTAGGTTTAGATATAAGGTTTAGATTTGGGGTTAGGTTCAGATTTGGGGTTAGGTTTAGATTTTAGGTTTAGATTTGGGGTTAGGTTTAGATTTTAGGTTTAGATTTGGGGTTAGGTGTAGATTTGGGGTTAGGTTTAGATTTAAGTTTAGATTTGGGGTTAGGTTTAGATTTGGGGTTAGGTTTAGATTTTAGGTTTAGATTTGGGGTTAGGTTTAGATTTTAGGTTTAGATTTTAGGTTTAGATTTGGGATTAGGTTTAGATTTTAGGTTTAGATTTGGGGTTAGGTTTAGATTTTAGGTTTAGATTTGGAGTTAGGTTTAGATTTTAGGTTAGGTTTAGATTTTAGGTTTAGATTTGGGGTTAGGTTTAGATTTTAGGTTTAGATTTGGGGTTAGGTTTAGATTTCAGGTTTATATTTGGGGTTAGGTTTAGATTTTAGGTTTAGATATGGGGTTAGGTTTAGATTTGGAGTTAGGTTTAGATTTTAGGTTTAGATTTGGGGTTAGGTTTAGATTTGGAGTTAGGTTTAGATTTTAGGTTTAGATTTGGGGTTAGGTTTAGATTTGGAGTTAGGTTTAGATTTTAGGTTTAGATTTGGGGTTAGGTTTAGATTTTAGGTTTAGATTTGGGGTTAGGTTTAGATTTTAGTTTTAGATTTGGGGTTAGGTTTAGATTTTAGGTTTAGATTTGGGGTTAGGTTTAGATTATAGGTTTAAATTTGGGGTTAGGTTTAGATTTTAGGTTTAGATTTGGGGTTAGGTTTAGATTTTAGGTTTAGATTTTAGGTTTAGATTTGGGGTTAGGTTTAGATTTTAGGTTTAGATTTGGGGTTAGGTTTAGATTTTAGGTTTAGATTTGGGGTTAGGTTTAGATTTTAGGTTTATATTTGGGGTAAGGTTTAGATTTGGGGTTAGGTTTAGATTTTAGGTTTAGATTTGGGGTTAGGTTTAGATTTAGGGTTAGGTTTAGATTTTAGGTTTAGATTTGGGGTTAGGTTTAGATTTTAGGTTTAGATATGGGTTTAGGTTTAGATTTGGGGTTAGGTTTAGATTTTAGGTTTAGATTTGGGGTTAGGTGTAGATTTGGAGTTAGGTTTAGATTTTAGGTTTAGATTTGGGGTTAGGTTTAGATTTTAGGTTTAGATTTTAGGTTTAGATTTGGGGTTAGGTTTAGATTTTAGGTTTAGATTTGGGGTTAGGTTTAGATTTGGGGTTAGGTTTAGATTTTAGGTTTAGATTTGGGGTTAGGTTTAGATTTTAGGTTTAAATTTGGGGTTAGGTTTAGATTTTAGGTTTAGATTTGGGGTTAGGTTTAGAATTGGGGTTAGGTTTAGATTTTAGGTTTAGATTTGGGGTTAGGTTTAGATTTAAGGTTTAGATTTGGGGTTAGGTTTAGATTTGGGGTTAGGTTTAGATTTTAGGTTTAGATTTGGGGTTAGGTTTAGATTTTAGGTTTAGATTTGGGGTTAGGTTTAGATTTGGGGTTAGGTTTAGATTTTAGGTTTAGATTTGGGGTTAGGTTTAGATTTTAAGTTTAGATTTTTGGTTTAGATTAGGGGTTAGGTTTAGATTTTAGGTTTAGATTTGGGGTTAGGTTTAGATTTTAGGTTTAGATTTGGGGTTAGGTTTACATTTTAGGTTTATATTTGGGGTAAGGTTTAGATTTGGGGTTAGGTTTAGATTTTAGGTTTAGATTTGGGGTTAGGTTTAGATTTGGGGTTAGGTTTAGATTTTAGGTTTAGATTTGGGGTTAGGTTTAGATTTTAGGTTTAGATATGGGGTTAGGTTTAGATTTGGGGTTAGGTTTAGATTTTAGGTTTAGATTTGGGGTTAGGTTAAGATTTGGAGTTAGGTTTAGATTTTAGGTTTAGATTTGGGGTTAGGTTTAGATTTTAGGTTTAGATTTGGGGTTAGGTGTAGATTTGGGGTTAGGTTTAGATTTTAGGTTTAGATTTGGGGTTAGGTTTAGATTTTAGGTTTAGATTTTAGGTTTAGATTTGGGGTTAGGTTTAGATTTGGGGTTAGGTTTAGATTTTAGGTTTAGATTTGGGGTTAGGTTTAGATTTAAGTTTTAGATTGGGGTTAGGTTTAGATTTTAGTTTTAGATTTGGGGTTAGGTTTAGATTTTAGGTTTAGATTTTAGGTTTAGATTTGGGGTTAGGTTTAGATTTGGGGTTAGGTTTAGATTTTAGGTTTAGATTTGGGGTTAGGTTTAGATTTGGGGTTAGGTTTAGATTTTAGGTTTAGATTTGGGGTTAGGTTTAGATTTAAGGTTTAGATTTGGGGTTAGGTTTAGATTTGGGGTTAGGTTTAGATTTTAGGTTTAGATTTGGGGTTAGGTTTAGATTTTAGGTTAGGTTTAGATTTTAGGTTTAGATTTGGGGTTAGGTTTAGATTTGGGGTTAGGTTTAGATTTTAGGTTTAGATTTGGGGTTAGGTTTAGATTTTAGGTTAGGTTTAGATTTTAGGTTTAGATTTGGGGTTAGATTTAGATTTGGGGTTAGGTTTACATTTTAGGTTTATATTTGGGGTAAGGTTTAGATTTGGGGTTAGGTTTAGATTTTAGGTTTAGATTTGGGGTTAGGTTTAGATTTGGGGTTAGGTTTAGATTTTAGGTTTAGATTTGGGGTTAGGTTTAGATTTTAGGTTTAGATATGGGGTTAGGTTTAGATTTGGGGTTAGGTTTAGATTTTAGGTTTAGATTTGGTGTTAGGTTTAGATTTGGAGTTAGGTTTAGATTTTAGGTTTAGATTTGGGGTTAGGTTTAGATTTTAGGTTTAGATTTGGGGTTAGGTTTAGATTTTAGGTTTAGATTTGGGGTTAGGTGTAGATTTGGGGTTAGGTTTAGATTTTAGGTTTAGATTTGGGGTTAGGTTTAGATTTTAGGTTTAGATTTTAGGTTTAGATTTGGGGTTAGGTTTAGATTTGGGGTTAGGTTTAGATTTTAGGTTTAGATTTGGGGTTAGGTTTAGATTTAAGTTTTAGATTTGGGGTTAGGTTTAGATTTTAGGTTTAGATTTTAGGTTTAGATTTGGGGTTAGGTTTAGATTTGGGGTTAGGTTTAGATTTTAGGTTTAGATTTGGGGTTAGGTTTAGATTTGGGGTTAGGTTTAGATTTTAGGTTTAGATTTGGGGTTAGGTTTAGATTTAAGGTTTAGATTTGGGGTTAGGTTTAGATTTGGGGTTAGGTTTAGATTTTAGGTTTAGATTTTAGGTTTAGATTTGGGGTTAGGTTTAGATTTTAGGTTTAGATTTGGGGTTAGGTTTAGATTTGGGGTTAGGTTTAGATTTTAGGTTTAGATTTGGGGTTAGGTTTAGATTTTAGGTTTAGATTTTAGGTTTAGATTTTAGGTTTAGATTTGGGGTTAGGTTTAGATTTTAGGTTTATATTTGGTGTAAGGTTTAGATTTGGGGTTAGGTTTAGATTTTAGGTTTAGATTTGGGGTTAGGTTTAGATTTTAGGTTTAGATTTGGGGTTAGGTGTAGATTTGGGGTTAGGTTTAGATTTTAGGTTTAGATTTGGGGTTAGGTTTAGATTTGGGGTTAGGTTTAGATTTTAGGTTTAGATTTGGGGTTAGGTTTAGATTTTAGGTTTAGATTTGGGGTTAGGTTTAGATTTTAGGTTTAGATTTGGGGTTAGGTTTAGATTTAAGGTTTAGATTTGGGGTTAGGTTTAGATTTGGGGTTAGGTTTAGATTTTAGGTTTAGATTTGGGGTTAGGTTTAGATTTTAGGTTTAGATTTGGGGTTAGGTTTAGATTTGGGGTTAGGTTTAGATTTTAGGTTTAGATTTGGGGTTAGGTTTAGATTTGGGGTTAGGTTTAGATTTTAGGTTTAGATTTGGGGTTAGGTTTAGCTTTGGGGTTAGGTTTAGATTTTAGGTTTAGATTTGGGGTTAGGTTTAGATTTAAGGTTTAGATTTGGGGTTAGGTTTAGATTTGGGGTTAGGTTTAGATTTTAGGTTTAGATTTGGGGTTAGGTTTAGATTTTAGGTTTAGATTTGGGGTTAGGTTTAGATTTGGGGTTAGGTTTAGATTTTAGGTTTAGATTTGGGGTTAGGTTTAGATTTGGAGTTAGGTTTAGATTTTAGGTTTAGATTTTAGGTTAAGATTTGGGGTTAGGTTTAGATTTTAGATTTAGATTTGGGGTTAGGTTTAGATTTTAGGTTTAGATTTGGAGTTAGGTTTAGATTTTAGGTTTATATTTGGGGTAAGGTTTAGATTTGGGGTTAGGTTTAGATTTTAGGTTTAGATTTTAGGTTTAGATTTGGGGTTAGGTTTAGATTTTAGGTTTAGATTTGGGGTTAGGTTTAGATTTGGAGTTAGGTTTAGATTTTAGGTTTAGATTTGGGGTTAGGTTTAGATTTTAGGTTTAAATTTGGGGTTAGGTTTAGATTTTAGGTTTAGATTTGGGGTTAGGTTTAGATTTGGGGTTAGGTTTAGATTTTAGGTTTAGATTTGGGGTTAGGTTTAGATTTAAGGTTTAGATTTGGGGTTAGGTTTAGATTTTAGGTTTAGATTTTAGATTTAGATTTGGGTTTAGGTTTAGAATTTAGGTTTAGATTTTAGGTTTAGATTTGGGGTTAGGTTTAGATTTGGGGTTAGGTTTAGATTTTAGGTTTAGATTTGGGGTTAGGTTTAGATTTTAGGTTTAGATTTTAGGTTTAGATTTGGGGTTAGGTTTAGATTTGGGGTTAGGTTTAGATTTTAGGTTTAGATTTGGGGTTAGGTTTAGATTTTAGGTTTAGATTTTAGGTTTAGATTTGGGGTTAGGTTTAGATTTTAGGTTTAGATTTGGGGTTAGGTTTAGATTTTAGGTTTATATTTGGGGTAAGGTTTAGATTTGGGATTAGGTTTAGATTTTAGGTTTAGATTTGGGGTTAGGTTTAGATTTGGGGTTAGGTTTAGATTTTAGATTTAGATTTGGGGTTAGGTTTAGATTTTAGGTTTAGATATGGGGTTAGGTTTAGATTTGGGGTTAGGTTTAGATTTTAGGTTTAGATTTGGGGTTAGGTTTAGATTTTAGGTTTAGATTTTAGGTTTAGATTTGGGGTTAGGTATAGATTTTAGGTTTAGATTTGGGGTTAGGTTTAGATTTGGGGTTAGGTTTAGATTTTAGGTTTAGATTTGGGGTTAGGTTTAGATTTGGGGTTAGGTTTAGATTTTAGGTTTAGATTTGGGGTTAGGTTTAGATTTAAGGTTTAGATTTGGGGTTAGGTTTAGATTTGGGGTTAGGTTTAGATTTTAGGTTTAGATTTGGGGTTAGGTTTAGATTTTAGGTTTAGATTTGGGGTTAGGTGTAGATTTGGGGTTAGGTTTAGATTTTAGGTTTAGATTTGGGGTTAGGTTTAGATTTGGGGTTAGGTTTAGATTTTAGGTTTAGATTTGGGGTTAGGTTTAGATTTTAGGTTTAGATTTTAGGTTTAGATTTGGGGTTAGGTTTAGATTTTAGGTTTAGATTTGGGGTTAGGTTTAGATTTTAGGTTTAGATTTGGAGTTAGGTTTAGATTTTAGGTTTATATTTGGGGTAAGGTTTAGATTTGGGGTTAGGTTTAGATTTTAGGTTTAGATTTGGGGTTAGGTTTAGATTTGGGGTTAGGTTTAGATTTTAGGTTTAGATTTGGGGTTAGGTTTAGATTTGGAGTTAGGTTTAGATTTTAGGTTTAGATTTGGGGTTAGGTTTAGATTTTAGGTTTAGATTTGGGGTTAGGTTTAGATTTGGGGTTAGGTTTAGATTTTAGGTTTAGATTTGGGGTTAGGTTTAGATTTTAGGTTTAGATTTGGGGTTAGGTTTAGATTTAAGGTTTAGATTTGGGGTTAGGTTTAGATTTGGGGTTAGGTTTAGATTTTAGGTTTAGATTTGGGGTTAGGTTTAGATTTTAGGTTTAGATTTGGGGTTAGGTTTAGATTTTAGGTTAGGTTTAGATTTTAGGTTTAGATTTGGGGTTAGGTTTAGATTTGGGGTTAGGTTTAGATTTTAGGTTTAGATTTGGGGTTAGGTTTAGATTTTAGGTTTAGATTTTAGGTTTAGATTTGGGGTTAGGTTTAGATTTTAGGTTTAGATTTGGGGTTAGGTTTAGAATTGGGGTTAGGTTTAGATTTTAGGTTTAGATTTGGGGTTAGGTTTAGATTTTAGGTTTAGATATGGGGTTAGGTTTAGATTTGGGGTTAGGTTTAGATTTTAGGTTTAGATTTGGGGTTAGGTTTAGATTTGGAGTTAGGTTTAGATTTTAGGTTTAGATTTGGGGTTAGGTTTAGATTTTAGGTTTAGATTTGGGGTTAGGTTTAGATTTTAGGTTTAGATTTGGGGTTAGGTGTAGATTTGGGGTTAGGTTTAGATTTTAGGTTTAGATTTGGGGTTAGGTTTAGATTTGGGGTTAGGTTTAGATTTTAGGTTTATATTTGGGGTAAGGTTTAGATTTGGGGTTAGGTTTAGATTTTAGGTTTAGATTTGGGGTTAGGTTTAGATTTGGGGTTAGGTTTAGATTTTAGGTTTAGATTTGGGGTTAGGTTTAGATTTAAGGTTTAGATTTGGGGTTAGGTTTAGATTTGGGGTTAGGTTTAGATTTTAGGTTTAGATTTGGGGTTAGGTTTAGATTTGGAGTTAGGTTTAGATTTTAGGTTTAGATTTGGGGTTAGGTTTAGATTTTAGGTTTAGATTTGGGGTTAGGTTTAGATTTTAGGTTTAGATTTGGGGTTAGGTTTAGATTTAAGGTTTAGATTTGGGGTTAGGTTTAGATTTGGGGTTAGGTTTAGATTTTAGGTTTAGATTTGGGGTTAGGTTTAGATTTTAGGTTTAGATTTGGGGTTAGGTTTAGATTTTAGGTTAGGTTTAGATTTTAGGTTTAGATTTGGGGTTAGGTTTAGATTTGGGGTTAGGTTTAGATTTTAGGTTTAGATTTGGGGTTAGGTTTAGATTTTAGGTTTAGATTTTAGGTTTAGATTTGGGGTTAGGTTTAGATTTTAGGTTTAGATTTGGGGTTAGGTTTAGAATTGGGGTTAGGTTTAGATTTTAGGTTTAGATTTGGGGTTAGGTTTAGATTTTAGGTTTAGATATGGGGTTAGGTTTAGATTTGGGGTTAGGTTTAGATTTTAGGTTTAGATTTGGGGTTAGGTTTAGATTTGGAGTTAGGTTTAGATTTTAGGTTTAGATTTGGGGTTAGGTTTAGATTTTAGGTTTAGATTTGGGGTTAGGTTTAGATTTTAGGTTTAGATTTGGGGTTAGGTGTAGATTTGGGGTTAGGTTTAGATTTTAGGTTTAGATTTGGGGTTAGGTTTAGATTTGGGGTTAGGTTTAGATTTTAGGTTTATATTTGGGGTAAGGTTTAGATTTGGGGTTAGGTTTAGATTTTAGGTTTAGATTTGGGGTTAGGTTTAGATTTGGGGTTAGGTTTAGATTTTAGGTTTAGATTTGGGGTTAGGTTTAGATTTAAGGTTTAGATTTGGGGTTAGGTTTAGATTTGGGGTTAGGTTTAGATTTTAGGTTTAGATTTGGGGTTAGGTTTAGATTTGGAGTTAGGTTTAGATTTTAGGTTTAGATTTGGGGTTAGGTTTAGATTTTAGGTTTAGATTTGGGGTTAGGTTTAGATTTTAGGTTTAGATTTGGGGTTAGGTGTAGATTTGGGGTTAGGTTTAGATTTTAGGTTTAGATTTGGGGTTAGGTTTAGATTTGGGGTTAGGTTTAGATTTTAGGTTTAGATTTGGGGTTAGGTTTAGATTTTAGGTTTAGATTTGGGGTTAGGTGTAGATTTGGGGTTAGGTTTAGATTTTAGGTTTAGATTTGGGGTTAGGTTTAGATTTGGGGTTAGGTTTAGATTTTAGGTTTAGATTTGGGGTTAGGTTTAGATTTTAGGTTTAGATTTGGGGTTAGCTGTAGATTTGGGGTTAGGTTTAGATTTTAGGTTTAGATTTGGGGTTAGGTTTAGATTTGGGGTTAGGTTTAGATTTTAGGTTTAGATTTGGGGTTAGGTTTAGATTTTAGGTTTAGATTTTAGGTTTAGATTTGGGGTTAGGTTTAGATTTTAGGTTTAGATTTGGGGTTAGGTTTAGATTTGGAGTTAGGTTTAGATTTTAGGTTTATATTTGGGGTAAGGTTTAGATTTGGGGTTAGGTTTAGATTTTAGGTTTAGATTTGGGGTTAGGTTTAGATTTGGGGTTAGGTTTAGATTTTAGGTTTAGATTTGGGGTTAGGTTTAGATTTGGAGTTAGGTTTAGATTTTAGGTTTAGATTTGGGGTTAGGTTTAGATTTGGGGTTAGGTTTAGATTTTAGGTTTAGATTTGGGGTTAGGTTTAGATTTTAGGTTTAGATTTTAGGTTTAGATTTAAGGTTTAGATTTGGGGTTAGGTTTAGATTTGGGGTTAGGTTTAGATTTTAGGTTTAGATTTGGGGTTAGGTTTAGATTTTAGGTTTAGATTTGGGGTTAGGTGTAGATTTGGGGTTAGGTTTAGATTTTAGGTTTAGATTTGGGGTTAGGTTTAGATTTGGGGTTAGGTTTAGATTTTAGGTTTAGATTTGGGGTTAGGTTTAGATTTTAGGTTTATATTTGGGGTAAGGTTTAGATTTGGGGTTAGGTTTAGATTTTAGGTTTAGATTTGGGGTTAGGTTTAGATTTGGGGTTAGGTTTAGATTTTAGGTTTAGATTTGGGGTTAGGTTTAGATTTGGAGTTAGGTTTAGATTTTAGGTTTAGATTTGGGGTTAGGTTTAGATTTGGAGTTAGGTTTAGATTTTAGGTTTAGATTTGGGGTTAGGTTTAGATTTTAGGTTTAGATTTGGGGTTAGGTTTAGATTTTAGGTTTAGATTTGGGGTTAGGTGTAGATTTGGGGTTAGGTTTAGATTTTAGGTTTAGATTTGGGGTTAGGTTTAGATTTGGGGTTAGGTTTAGATTTTAGGTTTAGATTTTAGGTTTAGATTTGGGGTTAGGTTTAGATTTTAGGTTTAGATTTGGGGTTAGGTTTAGATTTTAGGTTTGGATTTGGAGTTAGGTTTAGATTTTAGGTTTATATTTGGGGTAAGGTTTAGATTTGGAGTTAGGTTTAGATTTTAGGTTTAGATTTGGGGTTAGGTTTAGATTTGGGGTTAGGTTTAGATTTTAGGTTTAGATTTGGGGTTAGGTTTAGATTTGGAGTTAGGTTTAGATTTTAGGTTTAGATTTGGGGTTAGGTTTAGATTTTAGGTTTAGATTTGGGGTTAGGTTTAGATTTGGAGTTAGGTTTAGATTTTAGGTTTAGATTTGGGGTTAGGTTTAGATTTTAGGTTTAGATTTTAGGTTTAGATTTGGGGTTAGGTTTAGATTTTAGGTTTAGATTTGGGGTTAGGTGTAGATTTGGGGTTAGGTTTAGATTTTAGGTTTAGATTTGGGTTTAGGTTTAGATTTTAGGTTTAGATTTGGGGTTAGGTTTAGATTTTAGGTTTAGATTTGGGGTTAGGTTTAGATTTGGGGTTAGGTTTAGATTTTAGGTTTAGATTTGGGGTTAGGTTTAGATTTAAGGTTTAGATTTGGGGTTAGGTTTAGATTTTAGGTTTAGATTTTAGGTTTAGATTTGGGTTTAGGTTTAGATTTTAGGTTTAGATTTGGGGTTAGGTTTAGATTTGGGGTTAGGTTTAGATTTTAGGTTTAGATTTGGGGTTAGGTTTAGATTTTAGGTTTAGATTTGGGGTTAGGTTTAGATTTGGGGTTAGGTTTAGATTTGGGGTTAGGTTTAGATTTTAGGTTTAGATTTGGGGTTAGGTTTAGATTTTAGGTTTAGATTTTAGGTTTAGATTTGGGGTTAGGTTTAGATTTTAGGTTTAGATTTGGGGTTATGTTTAGATTTTAGGTTTATATTTGGGGTAAGGTTTAGATTTGGGATTAGGTTTAGATTTTAGGTTTAGATTTGGGGTTAGGTTTAGATTTGGGGTTAGGTTTAGATTTAAGGTTTAGATTTGGGGTTAGGTTTAGATTTTAGGTTTAGATATGGGGTTAGGTTTAGATTTGGGGTTAGGTTTAGATTTTAGGTTTAGATTTGGGGTTAGGTTTAGATTTTAGGTTTAGATTTGGGGTTAGGTTTAGATTTGGGGTTAGGTTTAGATTTTAGGTTTAGATTTGGGGTTAGGTTTAGATTTTAGGTTTAGATTTGGGGTTAGGTTTAGATTTTAGGTTTAGATTTGGGGTTAGGTTTAGATTTGGGGTTAGGTTTAGATTTTAGGTTTAGATTTGGGGTTAGGTTTAGATTTTAGGTTTAGATTTGGGTTTAGGTTTAGATTTAAGGTTTAGATTTGGGGTTAGGTTTAGATTTTAGGTTTAGATTTGGGGTTAGGTTTAGATTTGGAGTTAGGTTTAGATTTTAGGTTTAGATCTGGGGTTAGGTTTAGATTTTAGGTTTAGATTTGGGGTTAGGTTTAGATTTTAGGTTTAGATTTGGGGTTAGGTGTAGATTTGGGGTTAGGTTTAGATTTTAGGTTTAGATTTGGGGTTAGGTTTAGATTTTTGGTTTAGATTTTAGGTTTAGATTTGGGGTTAGGTTTAGATTTGGGGTTAGGTTTAGATTTTAGGTTTAGATTTGGGGTTAGGTTTAGATTTGGGGTTAGGTTTAGATTTTAGGTTTAGATTTGGGGTTAGGTTTAGATTTTAGGTTTAGATTTGGGGTTAGGTTTAGATTTGGGGTTAGGTTTAGATTTTAGGTTTAGATTTGGGGTTAGGTTTAGATTTAAGTTTTAGATTTGGGGTTAGGTTTAGATTTTAGGTTTAGATTTGGGGTTAGGTTTAGATTTTAGGTTTAGATTTGGGGTTAGGTTTAGATTTTAGGTTTAGATTTTAGGTTTAGATTTGGGGTTAGGTTTAGATTTTAGGTTTAGATTTGGGGTTAGGTTTAGATTTAAGGTTTAGATTTGGGGTTAGGTTTAGATTTGGGGTTAGGTTTAGATTTTAGGTTTAGATTTGGGGTTAGGTTCAGATTTTAGGTTAGGTTTAGATTTTAGTTTTAGATTTGGGGTTAGGTTTAGATTTGGGGTTAGGTTTAGATTTTAGGTTTAGATTTGGGGTTAGGTTTAGATTTTAGGTTTAGATTTTAGGTTTAGATTTGGGGTTAGGTTTAGATTTTAGGTTTAGTTTTGGGGTTAGGTTTAGATTTTAGGTTTAGATTTGGGGTTAGGTTTAGATTTTAGGTTTAGATATGGGGTTAGGTTTAGATTTGGGGTTAGGTTTAGATTTTAGGTTTAGATTTGGGGTTAGGTTTAGATTTGGAGTTAGGTTTAGATTTTAGGTTTAGATTTGGGGTTAGGTTTAGATTTGGAGTTAGGTTTAGATTTTAGGTTTAGATTTGGGGTTAGGTTTAGATTTAAGGTTTAGATTTGGGGTTAGGTTTAGATTTTAGGTTTAGATTTGGGGTTAGGTGTAGATTTGGGGTTAGGTTTAGATTTTAGGTTTAGATTTGGGGTTAGGTTTAGATTTGGGGTTAGGTTTAGATTTTAGGTTTAGATTTGGGGTTAGGTTTAGATTTTAGGTTTATATTTGGGGTAAGGTTTAGATTTGGGGTTAGGTTTAGATTTTAGGTTTAGATTTGGGGTTAGGTTTAGATTTGGGGTTAGGTTTAGATTTTAGGTTTAGATTTGGGGTTAGGTTTAGATTTGGAGTTAGGTTTAGATTTTATGTTTAGATTTGGGTTTAGGTTTAGATTTTAGGTTTAGATTTGGGGTTAGGTTTAGATTTGGGGTTAGGTTTAGATTTTAGGTTTAGATTTGGGGTTAGGTTTAGATTTGGGGTTAGGTTTAGATTTTAGGTTTAGATTTGGGGTTAGGTTTAGATTTGGGGTTAGGTTTAGATTTTAGGTTTAGATTTGGGGTTAGGTTTAGATTTGGGGTTAGGTTTAGATTTTAGGTTTAGATTTGGGGTTAGGTTTAGATTTTAGGTTTAGATTTTAGGTTTAGATTTAAGGTTTAGATTTGGGGTTAGGTTTAGATTTGGGGTTAGGTTTAGATTTTAGGTTTAGATTTGGGGTTAGGTTTAGATTTTAGGTTTAGATTTGGGGTTAGGTGTAGATTTGGGGTTAGGTTTAGATTTTAGGTTTAGATTTGGGGTTAGGTTTAGATTTGGGGTTAGGTTTAGATTTTAGGTTTAGATTTGGGGTTAGGTTTAGATTTTAGGTTTATATTTGGGGTAAGGTTTAGATTTGGGGTTAGGTTTAGATTTTAGGTTTAGATTTGGGGTTAGGTTTAGATTTGGGGTTAGGTTTAGATTTTAGGTTTAGATTTGGGGTTAGGTTTAGATTTGGAGTTAGGTTTAGATTTTAGGTTTAGATTTGGGGTTAGGTTTAGATTTGGAGTTAGGTTTAGATTTTAGGTTTAGATTTGGGGTTAGGTTTAGATTTTAGGTTTAGATTTGGGGTTAGGTTTAGATTTTAGGTTTAGATTTGGGGTTAGGTGTAGATTTGGGGTTAGGTTTAGATTTTAGGTTTAGATTTGGGGTTAGGTTTAGATTTGGGGTTAGGTTTAGATTTTAGGTTTAGATTTTAGGTTTAGATTTGGGGTTAGGTTTAGATTTTAGGTTTAGATTTGGGGTTAGGTTTAGATTTTAGGTTTGGATTTGGAGTTAGGTTTAGATTTTAGGTTTATATTTGGGGTAAGGTTTAGATTTGGAGTTAGGTTTAGATTTTAGGTTTAGATTTGGGGTTAGGTTTAGATTTGGGGTTAGGTTTAGATTTTAGGTTTAGATTTGGGGTTAGGTTTAGATTTGGAGTTAGGTTTAGATTTTAGGTTTAGATTTGGGGTTAGGTTTAGATTTTAGGTTTAGATTTTAGGTTTAGATTTGGGGTTAGGTTTAGATTTTAGGTTTAGATTTGAGGTTAGGTGTAGATTTGGGGTTAGGTTTAGATTTTAGGTTTAGATTTGGGTTTAGGTTTAGATTTTAGGTTTAGATTTGGGGTTAGGTTTAGATTTTAGGTTTAGATTTGGGGTTAGGTTTAGATTTGGGGTTAGGTTTAGATTTTAGGTTTAGATTTGGGGTTAGGTTTAGATTTAAGGTTTAGATTTGGGGTTAGGTTTAGATTTTAGGTTTAGATTTTAGGTTTAGATTTGGGTTTAGGTTTAGATTTTAGGTTTAGATTTGGGGTTAGGTTTAGATTTGGGGTTAGGTTTAGATTTTAGGTTTAGATTTGGGGTTAGGTTTAGATTTTAGGTTTAGATTTGGGGTTAGGTTTAGATTTGGGGTTAGGTTTAGATTTGGGGTTAGGTTTAGATTTTAGGTTTAGATTTGGGGTTAGGTTTAGATTTTAGGTTTAGATTTTAGGTTTAGATTTGGGGTTAGGTTTAGATTTTAGGTTTAGATTTGGGGTTATGTTTAGATTTTAGGTTTATATTTGGGGTAAGGTTTAGATTTGGGATTAGGTTTAGATTTTAGGTTTAGATTTGGGGTTAGGTTTAGATTTGGGGTTAGGTTTAGATTTAAGGTTTAGATTTGGGGTTAGGTTTAGATTTTAGGTTTAGATATGGGGTTAGGTTTAGATTTGGGGTTAGGTTTAGATTTTAGGTTTAGATTTGGGGTTAGGTTTAGATTTTAGGTTTAGATTTGGGGTTAGGTTTAGATTTTAGGTTTAGATTTGGGGTTAGGTTTAGATTTGGGGTTAGGTTTAGATTTTAGGTTTAGATTTGGGGTTAGGTTTAGATTTTAGGTTTAGATTTGGGGTTAGGTTTAGATTTTAGGTTTAGATTTGGGGTTAGGTTTAGATTTGGGGTTAGGTTTAGATTTTAGGTTTAGATTTGGGGTTAGGTTTAGATTTTAGGTTTAGATTTGGGTTTAGGTTTAGATTTAAGGTTTAGATTTGGGGTTAGGTTTAGATTTTAGGTTTAGATTTGGGGTTAGGTTTAGATTTGGAGTTAGGTTTAGATTTTAGGTTTAGATCTGGGGTTAGGTTTAGATTTTAGGTTTAGATTTGGGGTTAGGTTTAGATTTTAGGTTTAGATTTGGGGTTAGGTGTAGATTTGGGGTTAGGTTTAGATTTTAGGTTTAGATTTGGGGTTAGGTTTAGATTTTTGGTTTAGATTTTAGGTTTAGATTTGGGGTTAGGTTTAGATTTGGGGTTAGGTTTAGATTTTAGGTTTAGATTTGGGGTTAGGTTTAGATTTGGGGTTAGGTTTAGATTTTAGGTTTAGATTTGGGGTTAGGTTTAGATTTTAGGTTTAGATTTGGGGTTAGGTTTAGATTTGGGGTTAGGTTTAGATTTTAGGTTTAGATTTGGGGTTAGGTTTAGATTTAAGTTTTAGATTTGGGGTTAGGTTTAGATTTTAGGTTTAGATTTGGGGTTAGGTTTAGATTTTAGGTTTAGATTTGGGGTTAGGTTTAGATTTTAGGTTTAGATTTTAGGTTTAGATTTGGGGTTAGGTTTAGATTTTAGGTTTAGATTTGGGGTTAGGTTTAGATTTAAGGTTTAGATTTGGGGTTAGGTTTAGATTTGGGGTTAGGTTTAGATTTTAGGTTTAGATTTGGGGTTAGGTTCAGATTTTAGGTTAGGTTTAGATTTTAGGTTTAGATTTGGGGTTAGGTTTAGATTTGGGGTTAGGTTTAGATTTTAGGTTTAGATTTGGGGTTAGGTTTAGATTTTAGGTTTAGATTTTAGGTTTAGATTTGGGGTTAGGTTTAGATTTTAGGTTTAGTTTTGGGGTTAGGTTTAGATTTTAGGTTTAGATTTGGGGTTAGGTTTAGATTTTAGGTTTAGATATGGGGTTAGGTTTAGATTTGGGGTTAGGTTTAGATTTTAGGTTTAGATTTGGGGTTAGGTTTAGATTTGGAGTTAGGTTTAGATTTTAGGTTTAGATTTGGGGTTAGGTTTAGATTTGGAGTTAGGTTTAGATTTTAGGTTTAGATTTGGGGTTAGGTTTAGATTTTAGGTTTAGATTTGGGGTTAGGTTTAGATTTTAGGTTTACATTTGGGGTTAGGTGTAGATTTGGGGTTAGGTTTAGATTTTAGGTTTAGATTTGGGGTTAGGTTTAGATTTGGGGTTAGGTTTAGATTTTAGGTTTAGATTTGGGGTTAGGTTTAGATTTTAGGTTTATATTTGGGGTAAGGTTTAGATTTGGGGTTAGGTTTAGATTTTAGGTTTAGATTTGGGGTTAGGTTTAGATTTGGGGTTAGGTTTAGATTTTAGGTTTAGATTTGGGGTTAGGTTTAGATTTGGAGTTAGGTTTAGATTTTAGGTTTAGATTTGGGTTTAGGTTTAGATTTTAGGTTTAGATTTGGGGTTAGGTTTAGATTTGGAGTTAGGTTTAGATTTTAGGTTTAGATTTGGGGTTAGGTTTAGATTTGGAGTTAGGTTTAGATTTTAGGTTTAGATTTGGGGTTAGGTTTAGATTTTAGGTTTAGATTTGGGGTTAGGTTTAGATTTTAGGTTTAGATTTGGGGTTAGGTGTAGATTTGGGGTTAGGTTTAGATTTTAGGTTTAGATTTGGTGTTAGGTTTAGATTTGGGGTTAGGTTTAGATTTTAGGTTTAGATTTGGGGTTTGGTTTAGATTTTAGGTTTAGATTTTAGGTTTAGATTTGGGGTTAGGTTTAGATTTTAGGTTTAGATTTGGGGTTAGGTTTAGATTTTAGGTTTAGATTTGGAGTTAGGTTTAGATTTTAGGTTTATATTTGGGGTAAGGTTTAGATTTGGGGTTAGGTTTAGATTTTAGGTTTAGATTTGGGGTTAGGTTTAGATTTGGGGTTAGGTTTAGATTTTAGGTTTAGATTTGGGGTTAGGTTTAGATTTGGAGTTAGGTTTAGATTTTAGGTTTAGATTTAGGGTTAGGTTTAGATTTTAGGTTTAGATTTTAGGTTTAGATTTGGGGTTAGGTTTAGATTTTAGGTTTAGATTTGGGGTTAGATTTAGATTTGGGGTTAGGTTTAGATTTTAGGTTTAGATTTGGGTTTAGGTTTAGATTTTAGGTTTAATATGGGGTTAGGTTTAGATTTTAGGTTTAGATTTGGGGTTAGGTTTAGATTTGGGGTTAGGTTTAGATTTTAGGTTTAGATTTGGGGTTAGGTTTAGATTTAAGGTTTAGATTTGGGGTTAGGTTTAGATTTTAGGTTTAGATTTTAGGTTTAGATTCGGGTTTAGGTTTAGATTTTAGGTTTAGATTTGGGGTTAGGTTTAGATTTGGGGTTAGGTTTAGATTTTAGGTTTAGATTTGGGGTTAGGTTTAGATTTGGGGTTAGGTTTAGATTTGGGGTTAGGTTTAGATTTTAGGTTTAGATTTGGGGTTAGGTTTAGATTTGGGGTTAGGTTTAGATTTTAGGTTTAGATTTGGGGTTAGGTTTAGATTTTAGGTTTAGATTTGGGGTTAGGTTTAGATTTGGAGTTAGGTTTAGATTTTAGGTTTAGATTTGGGGTTAGGTTTAGATTTTAGGTTTAGATTTGGGGTTAGGTTTAGATTTTAGGTTTAAATATGGGGTTAGGTTTAGATTTTAGGTTTAGATTTGGGGTTAGGTTTAGATTTGGGGTTAGGTTTAGATTTGGGGTTAGGTTTAGATTTTAGGTTTAGATTTTAGGTTTAGATTTGGGGTTAGGTTTAGATTTTAGGTTTAGATTTGGGGTTAGGTTTAGATTTTAGGTTTAGATTTGGAGTTAGGTTTAGATTTTAGGTTTATATTTGGGGTAAGGTTTAGATTTGGAGTTAGGTTTAGATTTTAGGTTTAGATTTGGGGTTAGGTTTAGATTTGGGGTTAGGTTTAGATTTTAGGTTTAGATTTGGGGTTAGGTTTAGATTTGGAGTTAGGTTTAGATTTTAGGTTTAGATTTGGGGTTAGGTTTAGATTTTAGGTTTAGATTTTAGGTTTAGATTTGGGGTTAGGTTTAGATTTTAGGTTTAGATTTGGGGTTAGGTGTAGATTTGGGGTTAGGTTTAGATTTTAGGTTTAGATTTGGGTTTAGGTTTAGATTTTAGGTTTAGATTTGGGGTTAGGTTTAGATTTTAGGTTTAGATTTGGGGTTAGGTTTAGATTTGGGGTTAGGTTTAGATTTTAGGTTTAGATTTGGGGTTAGGTTTAGATTTAAGGTTTAGATTTGGGGTTAGGTTTAGATTTTAGGTTTAGATTTTAGGTTTAGATTTGGGTTTAGGTTTAGATTTTAGGTTTAGATTTGGGGTTAGGTTTAGATTTGGGGTTAGGTTTAGATTTTAGGTTTAGATTTGGGGTTAGGTTTAGATTTTAGGTTTAGATTTGGGGTTAGGTTTAGATTTGGGGTTAGGTTTAGATTTGGGGTTAGGTTTAGATTTTAGGTTTAGATTTGGGGTTAGGTTTAGATTTTAGGTTTAGATTTTAGGTTTAGATTTGGGGTTAGGTTTAGATTTTAGGTTTAGATTTGGGGTTATGTTTAGATTTTAGGTTTATATTTGGGGTAAGGTTTAGATTTGGGATTAGGTTTAGATTTTAGGTTTAGATTTGGGGTTAGGTTTAGATTTGGGGTTAGGTTTAGATTTAAGGTTTAGATTTGGGGTTAGGTTTAGATTTTAGGTTTAGATTTGGGGTTAGGTTTATATTTAAGGTTTAGATTTGGGGTTAGGTTTAGATTTTAGGTTTAGATATGGGGTTAGGTTTAGATTTGGGGTTAGGTTTAGATTTTAGGTTAGATTTGGGGTTAGGTTTAGATTTTAGGTTTAGATTTTAGGTTTAGATTTGGGGTTAGGTTTAGATTTTAGGTTTAGATTTGGGGTTAGGTTTAGATTTGGGGTTAGGTTTAGATTTTAGGTTTAGATTTGGGGTTAGGTTTAGATTTTAGGTTTAGATTTGGGGTTAGGTTTAGATTTTAGGTTTATATTTGGGGTAAGGTTTAGATTTGGGGTTAGGTTTAGATTTTAGGTTTAGATTTGGGGTTAGGTTTAGATTTGGGGTTAGGTTTAGATTTTAGGTTTAGATTTGGGGTTAGGTTTAGATTTGGAGTTAGGTTTAGATTTTAGGTTTAGATTTGGGTTTAGGTTTAGATTTTAGGTTTAGATTTGGGGTTAGGTTTAGATTTGGAGTTAGGTTTAGATTTTAGGTTTAGATTTGGGGTTAGGTTTAGATTTGGAGTTAGGTTTAGATTTTAGGTTTAGATTTGGGGTTAGGTTTAGATTTTAGGTTTAGATTTGGGGTTAGGTTTAGATTTTAGGTTTAGATTTGGGGTTAGGTGTAGATTTGGGGTTAGGTTTAGATTTTAGGTTTAGATTTGGTGTTAGGTTTAGATTTGGGGTTAGGTTTAGATTTTAGGTTTAGATTTGGGGTTTGGTTTAGATTTTAGGTTTAGATTTTAGGTTTAGATTTGGGGTTAGGTTTAGATTTTAGGTTTAGATTTGGGGTTAGGTTTAGATTTTAGGTTTAGATTTGGAGTTAGGTTTAGATTTTAGGTTTATATTTGGGGTAAGGTTTAGATTTGGGGTTAGGTTTAGATTTTAGGTTTAGATTTGGGTTAGGTTTAGATTTGGGGTTAGGTTTAGATTTTAGGTTTAGATTTGGGGTTAGGTTTAGATTTGGAGTTAGGTTTAGATTTTAGGTTTAGATTTAGGGTTAGGTTTAGATTTTAGGTTTAGATTTTAGGTTTAGATTTGGGGTTAGGTTTAGATTTTAGGTTTAGATTTGGGGTTAGGTTTAGATTTGGGGTTAGGTTTAGATTTTAGGTTTAGATTTGGGTTTAGGTTTAGATTTTAGGTTTAAATATGGGGTTAGGTTTAGATTTTAGGTTTAGATTTGGGGTTAGGTTTAGATTTGGGGTTAGGTTTAGATTTTAGGTTTAGATTTGGGGTTAGGTTTAGATTTAATAGGTTTAGATTTGGGGTTAGGTTTAGATTTGGGGTTAGGTTTAGATTTTAGGTTTAGATTTGGGGTTAGGTTTAGATTTAGGTTTAGATTTGGGGTTAGGTTTAGATTTTAGGTTTAGATTTTAGGTTTAGATTCGGGTTTAGGTTTAGATTTTAGGTTTAGATTTGGGGTTAGGTTTAGATTTGGGGTTAGGTTTAGATTTTAGGTTTAGATTTGGGGTTAGGTTTAGATTTGGGGTTAGGTTTAGATTTGGGGTTAGGTTTAGATTTTAGGTTTAGATTTGGGGTTAGGTTTAGATTTTAGGTTAGATTTTAGGTTTAGATTTGGGGTTAGGTTTAGATTTTAGGTTTAGATTTGGGGTTAGGTTTAGATTTTTAGGTTTAGATTTGGGGTTATGTTTAGATTTTAGGTTTATATTTGGGGTAAGGTTTAGATTTGGGATTAGGTTTAGATTTTAGGTTTAGATTTGGGGTTAGGTTTAGATTTGGGGTTAGGTTTAGATTTAAGGTTTAGATTTGGGGTTAGGTTTAGATTCTAGGTTTAGATTTAGGTTTAGATTTGGGGTTAGGTTTAGATTTTAGGTTTAGATTTTAGGTTTAGATTTGGGGTTAGGTTTAGATTTTAGGTTTAGATTTGGGGTTAGGTTTAGATTTGGGGTTAGGTTTAGATTTTAGGTTTAGATTTGGGGTTAGGTTTAGATTTTAGGTTTAGATTTGGGGTTAGGTTTAGATTTGGGGTTAGGTTTAGATTTTAGGTTTAGATTTGGGTTAGGTTTAGATTTTAGGTTTAGATTTGGGTTTAGGTTTAGATTTAAGGTTTAGATTTGGGGTTAGGTTTAGATTTGGGGTTAGGTTTAGATTTTAGGTTTATATTTGGGGTTAGGTTTAGATTTGGAGTTAGTTTTAGATTTTAGGTTTAGATTTGGGGTTAGGTTTAGATTTTAGGTTTAGATTTGGGGTTAGGTTTAGATTTTAGGTTTAGATTTGGGTTAGGTGTAGATTTGGGGTTAGGTTTAGATTTTAGGTTTAGATTTGGGGTTAGGTTTAGATTTTTTGGTTTAGATTTTAGGTTTAGATTTGGGGTTAGGTTTAGATTTGGGGTTAGGTTTAGATTTTAGGTTTAGATTTGGGGTTAGGTTTAGATTTGGGGTTAGGTTTAGATTTTAGGTTTAGATTTGGGGTTAGGTATGGATTTTAGGTTTAGATTTGGGTTACGTTTAGATTTGGGGTTAGGTTTAGATTTTAGGTTTAGATTTGGGGTAGGTTAGATTTAAGTTTAGATTTGGGGTTAGGTTTAGATTTTAGGTTTAGATTTTAGGTTTAGATTTGGGGTTAGGTTTATATTTAAGGTTTAGATTTGGGGTTAGGTTTAGATTTTAGGTTTAGATATGGGGTTAGGTTTAGATTTGGGGTTAGGTTAGATTTTAGGTTAGATTTGGGGTTAGGTTTAGATTTTAGGTTTAGATTTTAGGTTTAGATTTGGGGTTAGGTTTAGATTTTAGGTTTAGATTTGGGGTTAGGTTTAGATTTGGGGTTAGGTTTAGATTTTAGGTTTAGATTTGGGGTTAGGTTTAGATTTTAGGTTTAGATTTGGGGTTAGGTTTAGATTTTAGGTTTAGATTTGGGGTTAGGTTTAGATTTGGGGTTAGGTTTAGATTTTAGGTTTAGATTTGGGGTTAGGTTTAGATTTTTAGGTTTAGATTTGGGGTTTAGGTTTAGATTAAGGTTTAGATTTGGGGTTAGGTTTAGATTTTAGGTTTAGATTTGGGGTTAGGTTTAGATTTGGAGTTAGGTTTAGATTTTAGGTTTAGATCTGGGGTTAGGTTTAGATTTTAGGTTTAGATTTGGGGTTAGGTTTAGATTTTAGGTTTAGATTTGGGGTTAGGTGTAGATTTGGGTTAGGTTAGATTTAGGTTTAGATTTGGGGTTAGGTTTAGATTTTTGGTTTAGATTTTAGGTTTAGATTTGGGGTTAGTTTAGATTTGGGGTTAGGTTTAGATTTTAGGTTTAGATTTGGGGTTAGGTTTAGATTTGGGTTAGGTTTAGATTTTAGTTAATTGTAGCGTTTAGATTTGGGGTTAGGTTTAGATTTTAGGTTTAGATTTGGGGTTAGGTTTAGATTTGGGGTTAGGTTTAGATTTTAGGTTAGATTTGGGGTTAGGTTTAGATTTAAGTTTTAGATTTGGGGTTAGGTTTAGATTTTAGGTTTAGATTTTAGGTTTAGATTTGGGGTTAGGTTTAGATTTTAGGTTTAGATTTGGGGTTAGGTTTAGATTTGTAGGTTTAGATTTTAGGTTTAGATTTGGGGTTAGGTTTAGATTTAGGTTTAGATTTGGGGTTAGGTTTAGATTTAAGGTTTAGATTTGGGGTTAGGTTTAGATTTGGGGTTAGGTTTAGATTTTAGGTTTAGATTTGGGGTTAGGTTTAGATTTTAGGTTAGGTTTAGATTTTAGGTTTAGATTTGGGGTTAGGTTTAGATTTGGGGTTAGGTTTAGATTTTAGGTTTAGATTTGGGGTTAGGTTTAGATTTTAGTTTAGATTTTAGTTTAGATTTGGGGTTAGGTTTAGATTTTAGGTTTAGTTTTGGGGTTAGGTTTAGATTTTAGGTTTAGATTTGGGGTTAGGTTTAGATTTTAGGTTTAGATATGGGGTTAGGTTTAGATTTGGGTTAGGTTTAGATTTTAGGTTTAGATTTGGGGTTAGGTTTAGATTTGGAGTTAGGTTTAGATTTTAGGTTAGATTTGGGGTTAGGTTTAGATTTGGAGTTAGGTTTAGATTTAGGTTTAGATTTGGGGTTAGGTTTAGATTTTAGGTTTAGATTTGGGGTTAGGTTTAGATTTTAGGTTTAGATTTGGGGTTAGGTGTAGATTAGATTTTAGGTTTATATTTGGGGTAAGGTTTAGATTTGGGGTTAGGTTTAGATTTTAGGTTTAGATTTGGGGTTAGGTTTAGATTTGGGGTTAGGTTTAGATTTTAGGTTTAGATTTGGGGTTAGGTTTAGATTTGGAGTTAGGTTTAGATTTTAGGTTTAGATTTGGGTTTAGGTTTAGATTTTAGGTTTAGATTTGGGGTTAGGTTTAGATTTGGAGTTAGGTTTAGATTTTAGGTTTAGATTTGGGGTTAGGTTTAGATTTGGAGTTAGGTTTAGATTTTAGGTTTAGATTTGGGGTTAGGTTTAGATTTTAGGTTTAGATTTGGGGTTAGGTTTAGATTTTAGGTTTAGATTTGGGGTTAGGTGTAGATTTGGGGTTAGGTTTAGATTTTAGGTTTAGATTTGGTGTTAGGTTTAGATTTGGGGTTAGGTTTAGATTTTAGGTTTAGATTTGGGGTTAGGTTTAGATTTTAGGTTTAGATTTTAGGTTTAGATTTGGGGTTAGGTTTAGATTTTAGGTTTAGATTTGGGGTTAGGTTTAGATTTTAGGTTTAGATTTGGAGTTAGGTTTAGATTTTAGGTTTATATTTGGGGTAAGGTTTAGATTTGGGGTTAGGTTTAGATTTTAGGTTTAGATTTGGGGTTAGGTTTAGATTTGGGGTTAGGTTTAGATTTTAGGTTTAGATTTGGGGTTAGGTTTAGATTTGGAGTTAGGTTTAGATTTTAGGTTTAGATTTAGGGTTAGGTTTAGATTTTAGGTTTAGATTTTAGGTTTAGATTTGGGGTTAGGTTTAGATTTTAGGTTTAGATTTGGGGTTAGGTTTAGATTTGGGGTTAGGTTTAGATTTTAGGTTTAGATTTGGGTTTAGGTTTAGATTTTAGGTTTAAATATGGGGTTAGGTTTAGATTTTAGGTTTAGATTTGGGGTTAGGTTTAGATTTGGGGTTAGGTTTAGATTTTAGGTTTAGATTTGGGGTTAGGTTTAGATTTAAGGTTTAGATTTGGGGTTAGGTTTAGATTTTAGGTTTAGATTTTAGGTTTAGATTCGGGTTTAGGTTTAGATTTTAGGTTTAGATTTGGGGTTAGGTTTAGATTTGGGGTTAGGTTTAGATTTTAGGTTTAGATTTGGGGTTAGGTTTAGATTTGGGGTTAGGTTTAGATTTGGGGTTAGGTTTAGATTTTAGGTTTAGATTTGGGGTTAGGTTTAGATTTTAGGTTTAGATTTTAGGTTTAGATTTGGGGTTAGGTTTAGATTTTAGGTTTAGATTTGGGGTTAGGTTTAGATTTTAGGTTTAGATTTGGGGTTATGTTTAGATTTTAGGTTTATATTTGGGGTAAGGTTTAGATTTGGGATTAGGTTTAGATTTTAGGTTTAGATTTGGGGTTAGGTTTAGATTTGGGGTTAGGTTTAGATTTAAGGTTTAGATTTGGGGTTAGGTTTAGATTCTAGGTTTAGATTTTAGGTTTAGATTTGGGGTTAGGTTTAGATTTTAGGTTTAGATTTTAGGTTTAGATTTGGGGTTAGGTTTAGATTTTAGGTTTAGATTTGGGGTTAGGTTTAGATTTGGGGTTAGGTTTAGATTTTAGGTTTAGATTTGGGGTTAGGTTTAGATTTTAGGTTTAGATTTGGGGTTAGGTTTAGATTTGGGGTTAGGTTTAGATTTTAGGTTTAGATTTGGGGTTAGGTTTAGATTTTAGGTTTAGATTTGGGTTTAGGTTTAGATTTAAGGTTTAGATTTGGGGTTAGGTTTAGATTTGGGGTTAGGTTTAGATTTTAGGTTTATATTTGGGGTTAGGTTTAGATTTGGAGTTAGTTTTAGATTTTAGGTTTAGATTTGGGGTTAGGTTTAGATTTTAGGTTTAGATTTGGGGTTAGGTTTAGATTTTAGGTTTAGATTTGGGGTTAGGTGTAGATTTGGGGTTAGGTTTAGATTTTAGGTTTAGATTTGGGGTTAGGTTTAGATTTTTGGTTTAGATTTTAGGTTTAGATTTGGGGTTAGGTTTAGATTTGGGGTTAGGTTTAGATTTTAGGTTTAGATTTGGGGTTAGGTTTAGATTTGGGGTTAGGTTTAGATTTTAGGTTTAGATTTGGGGTTAGGTATGGATTTTAGGTTTAGATTTGGGGTTACGTTTAGATTTGGGGTTAGGTTTAGATTTTAGGTTTAGATTTGGGGTTAGGTTTAGATTTAAGTTTTAGATTTGGGGTTAGGTTTAGATTTTAGGTTTAGATTTTAGGTTTAGATTTGGGGTTAGGTTTAGATTTTAGGTTTAGATTTGGGGTTAGGTTTAGATTTGGGGTTAGGTTTAGATTTTAGGTTTAGATTTGGGGTTAGGTTTAGATTTGGAGTTAGGTTTAGATTTTAGGTTTAGATTTGGGGTTAGGTTTAGATTTTAGGTTTAGATTTGGGGTTAGGTTTAGATTTGGGGTTAGGTTTAGATTTTAGGTTTAGATTTGTGGTTAGGTTTAGATTTTAGGTTAGGTTTAGATTTTAGGTTTAGATTTGGGGTTAGGTTTAGATTTGGGGTTAGGTTTAGATTTTAGGTTTAGATTTGGGGTTAGGTTTAGATTTTAGGTTTAGATTTTAGGTTTAGATTTGGGGTTAGGTTTAGATTTTAGGTTTAGATTTGGGGTTAGGTTTAGATTTTAGGTTTATATTTGGTGTAAGGTTTAGATTTGGGGTTAGGTTTAGATTTTAGGTTTAGATTTGGGGTTAGGTTTAGATTTTAGGTTTAGATTTGGGGTTAGGTGTAGATTTGGGGTTAGGTTTAGATTTTAGGTTTAGATTTGGGGTTAGGTTTAGATTTTAGGTTTAGATTTTAGGTTTAGATTTGGGGTTAGGTTTAGATTTTAGGTTTAGATTTGGGGTTAGGTTTAGATTTGGGGTTAGGTTTAGATTTTAGGTTTAGATTTGGGGTTAGGTTTAGATTTGGGGTTAGGTTTAGATTTTAGGTTTAGATTTGGGGTTAGGTTTAGATTTTAGGTTTATATTTGGGGTTAGGTTTAGATTTGGGTTTAGGTTTAGATTTTAGGTTTAGATTTGGGGTTAGGTTTAGATTTTAGGTTTAGAATTGGGGTTAGGTTTAGATTTTAGGTTAGGTTTAGATTTTAGGTTTAGATTTGGGGTTAGGTTTAGATTTTAGGTTTAGATTTGGGGTTAGGTTTAGATTTCAGGTTTATATTTGGGGTTAGGTTTAGATTTTAGGTTTAGATATGGGGTTAGGTTTAGATTTGGGGTTAGGTTTAGATTTTAGGTTTAGATTTGGGGTTAGGTTTAGATTTGGAGTTAGGTTTAGATTTTAGGTTTAGATTTGGGGTTAGGTTTAGATTTGGAGTTAGGTTTAGATTTCAGGTTTATATTTGGGGTTAGGTTTAGATTTTAGGTTTAGATATGGGGTTAGGTTTAGATTTTAGGTTTAGATTTGGGGTTAGGTGTAGATTTGGAGTTAAGTTTAGATTTTAGGTTTAGATTTGGGGTTAGGTGTAGATTTGGGGTTAGGTTTAGATTTTAGGTTTAGATTTGGGGTTAGGTGTAGATTTGGGGTTAGGTTTAGATTTTAGGTTTAGATTTGGTGTTAGGTTTAGATTTGGGGTTAGGTTTAGATTTTAGGTTTAGATTTGGGGTTTGGTTTAGATTTTAGGTTTAGATTTAAGGTTTAGATTTGGGGTTAGGTTTAGATTTTAGGTTTAGATTTGGGGTTAGGTTTAGATTTTAGGTTTAGATTTGGAGTTAGGTTTAGATTTTAGGTTTATATTTGGGGTAAGGTTTAGATTTGGGGTTAGGTTTAGATTTTAGGTTTAGATTTGGGGTTAGGTTTAGATTTGGGGTTAGGTTTAGATTTTAGGTTTAGATTTGGGGTTAGGTTTAGATTTGGAGTTAGGTTTAGATTTTAGGTTTAGATTTAGGGTTAGGTTTAGATTTTAGGTTTAGATTTTAGGTTTAGATTTGGGGTTAGGTTTAGATTTTAGGTTTAGATTTGGGGTTAGGTTTAGATTTGGGGTTAGGTTTAGATTTTAGGTTTAGATTTGGGTTTAGGTTTAGATTTTAGGTTTAAATATGGGGTTAGGTTTAGATTTTAGGTTTAGATTTGGGGTTAGGTTTAGATTTGGGGTTAGGTTTAGATTTTAGGTTTAGATTTGGGGTTAGGTTTAGATTTAAGGTTTAGATTTGGGGTTAGGTTTAGATTTTAGGTTTAGATTTTAGGTTTAGATTCGGGTTTAGGTTTAGATTTTAGGTTTAGATTTGGGGTTAGGTTTAGATTTGGGGTTAGGTTTAGATTTTAGGTTTAGATTTGGGGTTAGGTTTAGATTTGGGGTTAGGTTTAGATTTGGGGTTAGGTTTAGATTTTAGGTTTAGATTTGGGGTTAGGTTTAGATTTGGGGTTAGGTTTAGATTTTAGGTTTAGATTTGGGGTTAGGTTTAGATTTTAGGTTTAGATTTGGGGTTAGGTTTAGATTTGGAGTTAGGTTTAGATTTTAGGTTTAGATTTGGGGTTAGGTTTAGATTTTAGGTTTAGATTTGGGGTTAGGTTTAGATTTTAGGTTTAGATTTGGGGTTAGGTGTAGATTTGGGGTTAGGTTTAGATTTTAGGTTTAGATTTGGGGTTAGGTTTAGATTTGGGGTTAGGTTTAGATTTTAGGTTTAGATTTTAGGTTTAGATTTGGGGTTAGGTTTAGATTTTAGGTTTAGATTTGGGGTTAGGTTTAGATTTTAGGTTTAGATTTGGAGTTAGGTTTAGATTTTAGGTTTATATTTGGGGTAAGGTTTAGATTTGGAGTTAGGTTTAGATTTTAGGTTTAGATTTGGGGTTAGGTTTAGATTTGGGGTTAGGTTTAGATTTTAGGTTTAGATTTGGGGTTAGGTTTAGATTTGGAGTTAGGTTTAGATTTTAGGTTTAGATTTGGGGTTAGGTTTAGATTTTAGGTTTAGATTTTAGGTTTAGATTTGGGGTTAGGTTTAGATTTTAGGTTTAGATTTGGGGTTAGGTGTAGATTTGGGGTTAGGTTTAGATTTTAGGTTTAGATTTGGGTTTAGGTTTAGATTTTAGGTTTAGATTTGGGGTTAGGTTTAGATTTTAGGTTTAGATTTGGGGTTAGGTTTAGATTTAAGGTTTAGATTTGGGGTTAGGTTTAGATTTTAGGTTTAGATTTTAGGTTTAGATTTGGGTTTAGGTTTAGATTTTAGGTTTAGATTTGGGGTTAGGTTTAGATTTGGGGTTAGGTTTAGATTTTAGGTTTAGATTTGGGGTTAGGTTTAGATTTTAGGTTTAGATTTGGGGTTAGGTTTAGATTTGGGGTTAGGTTTAGATTTGGGGTTAGGTTTAGATTTTAGGTTTAGATTTGGGGTTAGGTTTAGATTTTAGGTTTAGATTTTAGGTTTAGATTTGGGGTTAGGTTTAGATTTTAGGTTTAGATTTGGGGTTATGTTTAGATTTTAGGTTTATATTTGGGGTAAGGTTTAGATTTGGGATTAGGTTTAGATTTTAGGTTTAGATTTGGGGTTAGGTTTAGATTTAAGGTTTAGATTTGGGGTTAGGTTTAGATTTTAGGTTTAGATATGGGGTTAGGTTTAGATTTGGGGTTAGGTTTAGATTTTAGGTTTAGATTTGGGGTTAGGTTTAGATTTTAGGTTTAGATTTTAGGTTTAGATTTGGGGTTAGGTTTAGATTTTAGGTTTAGATTTGGGGTTAGGTTTAGATTTGGGGTTAGGTTTAGATTTTAGGTTTAGATTTGGGGTTAGGTTTAGATTTTAGGTTTAGATTTGGGGTTAGGTTTAGATTTTAGGTTTAGATTTGGGGTTAGGTTTAGATTAGGGGTTAGGTTTAGATTTTAGGTTTAGATTTGGGGTTAGGTTTAGATTTTAGGTTTAGATTTGGGTTTAGGTTTAGATTTAAGGTTTAGATTTGGGGTTAGGTTTAGATTTTAGGTTTAGATTTGGGGTTAGGTTTAGATTTGGAGTTAGGTTTAGATTTTAGGTTTAGATCTGGGGTTAGGTTTAGATTTTAGGTTTAGATTTGGGGTTAGGTTTAGATTTTAGGTTTAGATTTGGGGTTAGGTGTAGATTTGGGGTTAGGTTTAGATTTTAGGTTTAGATTTGGGGTTAGGTTTAGATTTTTGGTTTAGATTTTAGGTTTAGATTTGGGGTTAGGTTTAGATTTGGGGTTAGGTTTAGATTTTAGGTTTAGATTTGGGGTTAGGTTTAGATTTGGGGTTAGGTTTAGATTTTAGGTTTAGATTTGGGGTTAGGTTTAGATTTTAGGTTTAGATTTGGGGTTAGGTTTAGATTTTAGGTTTAGATTTGGGGTTAGGTGTAGATTTGGGGTTAGGTTTAGATTTTAGGTTTAGATTTGGGGTTAGGTTTAGATTTTTGGTTTAGATTTTAGGTTTAGATTTGGGGTTAGGTTTAGATTTGGGGTTAGGTTTAGATTTTAGGTTTAGATTTGGGGTTAGGTTTAGATTTGGGGTTAGGTTTAGATTTTAGGTTTAGATTTGGGGTTAGGTTTAGATTTTAGGTTTAGATTTGGGGTTAGGTTTAGATTTGGGGTTAGGTTTAGATTTTAGGTTTAGATTTGGGGTTAGGTTTAGATTTAAGTTTTAGATTTGGGGTTAGGTTTAGATTTTAGGTTTAGATTTTAGGTTTAGATTTGGGGTTAGGTTTAGATTTTAGGTTTAGATTTGGGGTTAGGTTTAGATTTTAGGTTTAGATTTTAGGTTTAGATTTGGGGTTAGGTTTAGATTTTAGGTTTAGATTTGGGGTTAGGTTTAGATTTAAGGTTTAGATTTGGGGTTAGGTTTAGATTTGGGGTTAGGTTTAGATTTTAGGTTTAGATTTGGGGTTAGGTTTAGATTTTAGGTTAGGTTTAGATTTTAGGTTTAGATTTGGGGTTAGGTTTAGATTTGGGGTTAGGTTTAGATTTTAGGTTTAGATTTGGGGTTAGGTTTAGATTTTAGGTTTAGATTTTAGGTTTAGATTTGGGGTTAGGTTTAGATTTTAGGTTTAGTTTTGGGGTTAGGTTTAGATTTTAGGTTTAGATTTGGGGTTAGGTTTAGATTTTAGGTTTAGATATGGGGTTAGGTTTAGATTTTAGGTTTAGATATGGGGTTAGGTTTAGATTTGGGGTTAGGTTTAGATTTTAGGTTTAGATTTGGGGTTAGGTTTAGATTTGGAGTTAGGTTTAGATTTTAGGTTTAGATTTGGGGTTAGGTTTAGATTTGGAGTTAGGTTTAGATTTTAGGTTTAGATTTGGGGTTAGGTTTAGATTTTAGGTTTAGATTTGGGGTTAGGTTTAGATTTTAGGTTTAGATTTGGGGTTAGGTGTAGATTTGGGGTTAGGTTTAGATTTTAGGTTTAGATTTGGGGTTAGGTTTAGATTTGGGGTTAGGTTTAGATTTTAGGTTTAGATTTGGGGTTAGGTTTAGATTTTAGGTTTATATTTGGGGTAAGGTTTAGATTTGGGGTTAGGTTTAGATTTTAGGTTTAGATTTGGGGTTAGGTTTAGATTTGGGGTTAGGTTTAGATTTTAGGTTTAGATTTGGGGTTAGGTTTAGATTTGGAGTTAGGTTTAGATTTTAGGTTTAGATTTGGGTTTAGGTTTAGATTTTAGGTTTAGATTTGGGGTTAGGTTTAGATTTGGAGTTAGGTTTAGATTTTAGGTTTAGATTTGGGGTTAGGTTTAGATTTGGAGTTAGGTTTAGATTTTAGGTTTAGATTTGGGGTTAGGTTTAGATTTTAGGTTTAGATTTGGGGTTAGGTTTAGATTTTAGGTTTAGATTTGGGGTTAGGTGTAGATTTGGGGTTAGGTTTAGATTTTAGGTTTAGATTTGGTGTTAGGTTTAGATTTGGGGTTAGGTTTAGATTTTAGGTTTAGATTTGGGGTTTGGTTTAGATTTTAGGTTTAGATTTTAGGTTTAGATTTGGGGTTAGGTTTAGATTTTAGGTTTAGATTTGGGGTTAGGTTTAGATTTTAGGTTTAGATTTGGAGTTAGGTTTAGATTTTAGGTTTAGATTTGGGGTAAGGTTTAGATTTGGGGTTAGGTTTAGATTTTAGGTTTAGATTTGGGGTTAGGTTTAGATTTGGGGTTAGGTTTAGATTTTAGGTTTAGATTTGGGGTTAGGTTTAGATTTGGAGTTAGGTTTAGATTTTAGGTTTAGATTTAGGGTTAGGTTTAGATTTTAGGTTTAGATTTTAGGTTTAGATTTGGGGTTAGGTTTAGATTTTAGGTTTAGATTTGGGGTTAGGTTTAGATTTGGGGTTAGGTTTAGATTTTAGGTTTAGATTTGGGTTTAGGTTTAGATTTTAGGTTTAAATATGGGGTTAGGTTTAGATTTTAGGTTTAGATTTGGGGTTAGGTTTAGATTTGGGGTTAGGTTTAGATTTTAGGTTTAGATTTGGGGTTAGGTTTAGATTTAAGGTTTAGATTTGGGGTTAGGTTTAGATTTTAGGTTTAGATTTTAGGTTTAGATTCGGGTTTAGGTTTAGATTTTAGGTTTAGATTTGGGGTTAGGTTTAGATTTGGGGTTAGGTTTAGATTTTAGGTTTAGATTTGGGGTTAGGTTTAGATTTGGGGTTAGGTTTAGATTTGGGGTTAGGTTTAGATTTTAGGTTTAGATTTGGGGTTAGGTTTAGATTTTAGGTTTAGATTTTAGGTTTAGATTTGGGGTTAGGTTTAGATTTTAGGTTTAGATTTGGGGTTAGGTTTAGATTTTAGGTTTAGATTTGGGGTTATGTTTAGATTTCAGGTTTATATTTGGGGTAAGGTTTAGATTTGGGATTAGGTTTAGATTTTAGGTTTAGATTTGGGGTTAGGTTTAGATTTGGGGTTAGGTTTAGATTTAAGGTTTAGATTTGGGGTTAGGTTTAGATTCTAGGTTTAGATTTTAGGTTTAGATTTGGGGTTAGGTTTAGATTTTAGGTTTAGATTTTAGGTTTAGATTTGGGGTTAGGTTTAGATTTTAGGTTTAGATTTGGGGTTAGGTTTAGATTTGGGGTTAGGTTTAGATTTTAGGTTTAGATTTGGGGTTAGGTTTAGATTTTAGGTTTAGATTTGGGGTTAGGTTTAGATTTTAGGTTTAGATTTGGGGTTAGGTTTAGATTTGGGGTTAGGTTTAGATTTTAGGTTTAGATTTGGGGTTAGGTTTAGATTTTAGGTTTAGATTTGGGTTTAGGTTTAGATTTAAGGTTTAGATTTGGGGTTAGGTTTAGATTTGGAGTTAGGTTTAGATTTTAGGTTTATATTTGGGGTTAGGTTTAGATTTGGAGTTAGTTTTAGATTTTAGGTTTAGATTTGGGGTTAGGTTTAGATTTTAGGTTTAGATTTGGGGTTAGGTTTAGATTTTAGGTTTAGATTTGGGGTTAGGTGTAGATTTGGGGTTAGGTTTAGATTTTAGGTTTAGATTTGGGGTTAGGTTTAGATTTTTGGTTTAGATTTTAGGTTTAGATTTGGGGTTACGTTTAGATTTGGGGTTAGGTTTAGATTTTAGGTTTAGATTTGGGTTTAGGTTTAGATTTGGGGTTAGGTTTAGATTTTAGGTTTAGATTTGGGGTTAGGTTTAGATTTTAGGTTTAGATTTGGGGTTACGTTTAGATTTGGGGTTAGGTTTAGATTTTAGGTTTAGATTTGGGGTTAGGTTTAGATTTAAGTTTTCAGATTTGGGGGTTAGGTTTAGATTTTAGGTTTAGATTTTAGGTTTAGAATTTGGGGTTAGGTTTAGATTTTAGGTTTAGATTTGGGGTTAGGTTTAGATTTGGGGTTAGGTTTAGATTTTAGGTTTAGATTTGGGGTTAGGTTTAGATTTGGAGTTAGGTTTAGATTTTAGGTTTAGATTTGGGGTTAGGTTTAGATTTAGGTTTAGATTTGGGGTTAGGTTTAGATTTGGGGTTAGGTTTAGATTTTAGGTTTAGATTTGTGGTTAGGTTTAGATTTTAGGTTAGGTTTAGATTTTAGGTTTAGATTTGGGGTTAGGTTTAGATTTGGGGTTAGGTTTAGATTTTAGGTTTAGATTTGGGGTTAGGTTTAGATTTTAGGTTTAGATTTTAGGTTTAGATTTGGGGTTAGGTTTAGATTTTAGGTTTAGATTTGGGGTTAGGTTTAGATTTTAGGTTTATATTTGGTGTAAGGTTTAGATTTGGGGTTAGGTTTAGATTTTAGGTTTAGATTTGGGGTTAGGTTTAGATTTTAGGTTTAGATTTGGGGGTTAGGTGTAGATTTGGGGGTTAGGTTTAGATTTTAGGTTTAGATTTGGGGTTAGGTTTAGATTTTAGGTTTAGATTTTAGGTTTAGATTTGGGGTTAGGTTTAGATTTTAGGTTTAGATTTGGGGTTAGGTTTAGATTTGGGGTTAGGTTTAGATTTTAGGTTTAGATTTGGGGTTAGGTTTAGATTTGGGGTTAGGTTTAGATTTTAGGTTTAGATTTGGGGTTAGGTTTAGATTTTAGGTTTATATTTGGGGTTAGGTTTAGATTTGGGGTTAGGTTTAGATTTTAGGTTTAGATTTGGGGTTAGGTTTAGATTTTAGGTTTAGAATTGGGGTTAGGTTTAGATTTTAGGTTAGGTTTAGATTTTAGGTTTAGATTTGTGGTTAGGTTTAGATTTTAGGTTTAGATTTGGGGTTAGGTTTAGATTTCAGGTTTATTTTTGGGGTTAGGTTTAGATTTTAGGTTTAGATATGGGGTTAGGTTTAGATTTGGGGTTAGGTTTAGATTTTAGGTTTAGATTTGGGGTTAGGTTTAGATTTGGAGTTAGGTTTAGATTTTAGGTTTAGATTTGGGGTTAGGTTAGATTTGGAGTTAGGTTTAGATTTCAGGTTTATATTTGGGGTTAGGTTTAGATTTTAGGTTTAGATATGGGGTTAGGTTTAGATTTTAGGTTTAGATTTGGGGTTAGGTGTAGATTTGGGGTTAGGTTTAGATTTTAGGTTTAGATTTGGGGTTAGGTTTAGATTTGGGGTTAGGTTTAGATTTTAGGTTTAGATTTGGGGTTAGGTTTAGATTTTAGGTTTAGATTTTAGGTTTAGATTTGGGTTTAGGTTTAGATTTTAGGTTTAGATTTGGGGTTAGGTTTAGATTTTAGGTTTAGATTTGGGGTTAGGTTTAGATTTTAGGTTTTTATTTGGGGTAAGGTTTAGATTTGGGGTTAGGTTTAGATTTTAGGTTTAGATTTGGGGTTAGGTTTAGATTTAGGGTTAGGTTTAGATTTTAGGTTTAGATTTGGGGTTAGGTTTAGATTTTAGGTTTAGATATGGGGTTAGGTTTAGATTTGGGGTTAGGTTTAGATTTTAGGTTTAGATTTGGGGTTAGGTTTAGATTTGGGGTTAGGTTTAGATTTTAGGTTTAGATTTGGGGTTAGGTTTAGATTTTAGGTTTAGATTTGGAGTTAGGTTTAGATTTGGGGTTAGGTTTAGATTTTAGGTTTAGATTTGGGGTTAGGTTTAGATTTTAGGTTTAAATTTGGGGTTAGGTTTAGATTTTAGGTTTAGATTTGGGGTTAGGTTTAGATTTGGGGTTAGGTTTACATTTTAGGTTTATATTTGGGGTAAGGTTTAGATTTGGGGTTAGGTTTAGATTTTAGGTTTAGATTTGGGGTTAGGTTTAGATTTGGGGTTAGGTTTAGATTTTAGGTTTAGATTTGGGGTTAGGTTTAGATTTTAGGTTTAGATATGGGGTTAGGTTTAGATTTGGGGTTAGGTTTAGATTTTAGGTTTAGATTTGGGGTTAGGTTTAGATTTGGAGTTAGGTTTAGATTTTAGGTTTAGATTTGGGGTTAGGTTTAGATTTTAGGTTTAGATTTGGGGTTAGGTTTAGATTTTAGGTTTAGATTTGGGGTTAGGTGTAGATTTGGGGTTAGGTTTAGATTTTAGGTTTAGATTTTAGGTTTAGATTTGGGGTTAGGTTTAGATTTGGAGTTAGGTTTAGATTTCAGGTTTAGATTTGGGGTTAGGTTTAGATTTTAGGTTTAGATTTTAGGTTTAGATTTGGGGTTAGGTTTAGATTTGGGGTTAGGTTTAGATTTTAGGTTTAGATTTGGGGTTAGGTTTAGATTTAAGTTTTAGATTTGGGGTTAGGTTTAGATTTTAGGTTTAGATTTTAGGTTTAGATTTGGGGTTAGGTTTAGATTTTAGGTTTAGATTTGGGGTTAGGTTTAGATTTGGGGTTAGGTTTAGATTTTAGGTTTAGATTTGGGGTTAGGTTTAGATTTTAGGTTTAGATTTGGGGTTAGGTTTAGATTTAAGGTTTAGATTTGGGGTTAGGTTTAGATTTGGGGTTAGGTTTAGATTTTAGGTTTAGATTTGGGGTTAGGTTTAGATTTTAGGTTAGGTTTAGATTTTAGGTTTAGATTTGGGGTTAGGTTTAGATTTGGGGTTAGGTTTAGATTTTAGGTTTAGATTTGGGGTTAGGTTTAGATTTTAGGTTTAGATTTGGTGTAAGGTTTAGATTTGGGGTTAGGTTTAGATTTTAGGTTTAGATTTGGGGTTAGGTTTAGATTTTAGGTTTAGATTTGGGGTTAGGTTTAGATTTTAGGTTTAGATTTGGGGTTAGGTTTAGATTTTAGGTTTAGATTTGGGGTTAGGTTTAGATTTTAGGTTTAGATTTGGGGTTAGGTTTAGATTTGGGGTTAGGTTTAGATTTTAGGTTTAGATTTGGGGTTAGGTTTAGATTTTAGGTTTAGATTTGGGGTTAGGTTTAGATTTTAGGTTTAGATTTGGGGTTAGGTTTAGATTTTAGGTTTAGATTTGGGGTTAGGTTTAGATTTGGGGTTAGGTTTAGATTTTAGGTTTAGATTTGGGGTTAGGTTTAGATTTAAGGTTTAGATTTGGGGTTAGGTTTAGATTTGGGGTTAGGTTTAGATTTTAGGTTTAGATTTGGGGTTAGGTTTAGATTTTAGGTTTAGATTTGGGGTTAGGTTTAGATTTGGGTTAGGTTTAGATTTTAGGTTTAGATTTGGGATTAGGTTTAGATTTTAGGTTTAGATTTGGGGTTAGGTTTAGATTTTAGGTTTAGATTTGGGGTTAGGTTTAGATTTTAGGTTTAGATTTGGGGTTAGGTTTAGATTTGGGGTTAGGTTTAGATTTAAGGTTTAGATTTGGGGTTAGGTTTAGATTTTAGGTTTAGATTTGGGGTTAGGTTTAGATTTTAGGTTAGGTTTAGATTTTAGGTTTAGATTTGGGGTTAGGTTTAGATTTGGGGTTAGGTTTAGATTTTAGGTTTAGATTTGGGGTTAGGTGTAGATTTGGGGTTAGGTTTAGATTTTAGGTTTAGATTTGGGGTTAGGTTTAGATTTTAGGTTTAGATTGGGGTTAGGTTTAGATTTGGGGTTAGGTTTAGATTTAGGTTTAGATTTGGGGTTAGGTTTAGATTTGGAGTTAGGTTTAGATTTTAGGTTTAGATTTGGGGTTAGGTTTAGATTTGGAGTTAGGTTTAGATTTTAGGTTTAGATTTGGGGTTAGGTTTAGATTTTAAGTTTAGATTTGGGGTTAGGTTTAGATTTTAGGTTTAGATTTGGGGTTAGGTTTAGATTTGGGGTTAGGTTTAGATTTTAGGTTTAGATTTGGGGTTAGGTTTAGATTTGGGGTTAGGTTTAGATTTTAGGTTTAGATTTGGGGTTAGGTTTAGATTTTAGGTTTAGATTTTAGGTTTAGATTTGGGGTTAGGTTTAGATTTTAGGTTTAGATTTGGGGTTAGGTTTAGATTTTAGGTTTAGATTTGGAGTTAGGTTTAGATTTTAGGTTTATATTTGGGGTAAGGTTTAGATTTGGGGTTAGGTTTAGATTTTAGGTTTAGATTTGGGGTTAGGTTTAGATTTGGGGTTAGGTTTAGATTTTAGGTTTAGATTTGGTGTTAGGTTTAGATTTGGAGTTAGGTTTAGATTTTAGGTTTAGATTTGGGGTTAGGTTTAGATTTTAGGTTTAGATTTGGGGTTAGGTGTAGATTTGGGGTTAGGTTTAGATTTTAGGTTTAGATTTGGGGTTAGGTTTAGATTTTAGGTTTAGATTTTAGGTTTAGATTTGGGTTTAGGTTTAGATTTTAGGTTTAGATTTGGGGTTAGGTTTAGATTTGGGGTTAGGTTTAGATTTTAGGTTTAGATTTGGGGTTAGGTTTAGATTTTAGGTTTAGATTTTAGGTTTAGATTTGGGGTTAGGTTTAGATTTGGGGTTAGGTTTAGATTTTAGTTTTAGATTTGGGGTTAGGGTTAGATTTTAGGTTTAGATTTTAGGTTTAGATTTGGGGTTAGGTTTAGATTTTAGGTTTAGATTTGGGGTTAGGTTTAGATTTTAGGTTTAGATTTGGGGTTATGTTTAGATTTTAGGTTTATATTTGGGGTAAGGTTTAGATTTGGGATTAGGTTTAGATTTTAGGATTAGATTTGGGGTTAGGTTTAGATTTGGGGTTAGGTTTAGATTTTAGGTTTAGATTTGGGGTTAGGTTTAGATTTTAGGTTTAGATATGGGGTTAGGTTTAGATTTGGGGTTAGGTTTAGATTTTAGGTTTAGATTTGGGGTTAGGTTTAGATTTTAGGTTTAGATTTTAGGTTTAGATTTGGGGTTAGGTTTAGATTTTAGGTTTAGATTTGGGGTTAGGTTTAGATTTGGGGTTAGGTTTAGATTTTAGGTTTAGATTTGGGGTTAGGTTTAGATTTGGGGTTAGGTTTAGATTTTAGGTTTAGATTTGGGGTTAGGTTTAGATTTTAGGTTTAGATTTAGATTTTAGGTTTAGATTTGGGGTTAGGTTTAGATTTTAGGTTTAGATTTTACGTTTAGATTTGGGGTTAGGTTTAGATTTCAGGTTTATATTTGGGGTAAGGTTTAGATTTGGGGTTAGGTTTAGATTTTAGGTTTAGATTTGGGGTTAGGTTTAGAATTGGGGTTAGGTTTAGATTTTAGGTTTAGATTTGGGGTTAGGTTTAGATTTTAGGTTTAGATTTGGGGTTAGGTTTAGATTTGGGGTTAGGTTTAGATTTTAGGTTTAGATTTGGGGTTAGGTTTAGATTTGGGGTTAGGTTTAGATTTTAGGTTTAGATTTGGGATTAGGTTTAGATTTTAGGTTTAGATTTTACGTTTAGATTTGGGGTTAGGTTTAGATTTCAGGTTTATATTTGGGGTAAGGTTTAGATTTGGGGTTAGGTTTAGATTTTAGGTTTAGATTTGGGGTTAGGTTTAGAATTGGGGTTAGGTTTAGATTTTAGGTTTAGATTTGGGGTTAGGTTTAGATTTTAGGTTTAGATATGGGGTTAGGTTTAGATTTGGGGTTAGGTTTAGATTTTAGGTTTAGATTTGGGGTTAGGTTTAGATTTGGAGTTAGGTTTAGATTTTAGGTTTAGATTTGGGGTTAGGTTTAGATTTGGAGTTAGGTTTAGATTTTAGGTTTAGATTTGGGGTTAGGTTTAGATTTGGAGTTAGGTTTAGATTTTAGGTTTAGATTTGGGGTTAGGTTTAGATTTTAGGTTTAGATTTGGGGTTAGGTTTAGATTTTAGGTTTAGATTTGGGGTTAGGTGTAGATTTGGGGTTAGGTTTAGATTTTAGGTTTAGATTTGGGGTTAGGTTTAGATTTGGGGTTAGGTTTAGATTTTAGGTTTAGATTTGGGGTTAGGTTTAGATTTTAGGTTTAGATTTTAGGTTTAGATTTGGGGTTAGGTTTAGATTTTAGGTTTAGATTTGGGGTTAGGTTTAGATTTTAGGTTTAGATTTGGAGTTAGGTTTAGATTTTAGGTTTATATTTGGGGTAAGGTTTAGATTTGGGATTAGGTTTAGATTTTAGGTTTAGATTTGGGGTTAGGTTTAGATTTTAGGTTTAGATTTTAGGTTTAGATTTGGGGTTAGGTTTAGATTTTAGGTTTAGATTTGGGGTTAGGTTTAGATTTTAGGTTTAGATTTGGGGTTAGGTTTAGATTTTAGGTTTATATTTGGGGTAAGGTTTAGATTTGGGATTAGGTTTAGATTTTAGGTTTAGATTTGGGGTTAGGTTTAGATTTGGGGTTAGGTTTAGATTTTAGGTTTAGATTTGGGGTTAGGTTTAGATTTTAGGTTTAGATATGGGGTTAGGTTTAGATTTGGGGTTAGGTTTAGATTTTAGGTTTAGATTTGGGGTTAGGTTTAGATTTTAGGTTTAGATTTTAGGTTTAGATTTGGGTTAGGTTTAGATTTTAGGTTTAGATTTGGGGTTAGGTTTAGATTTGGGGTTAGGTTTAGATTTTAGGTTTAGATTTGGGGTTAGGTTTAGATTTGGGGTTAGGTTTAGATTTTAGGTTTAGATTTGGGGTTAGGTTTAGATTTTAGGTTTAGATTTGGGGTTAGGTTTAGATTTAAGGTTTAGATTTGGGGTTAGGTTTAGATTTGGGGTTAGGTTTAGATTTTAGGTTTAGATTTGGGGTTAGGTTTAGATTTTAGGTTTAGATTTGGGGTTAGGTTTAGATTTTAGGTTAGGTTTAGATTTTAGGTTTAGATTTGGGGTTAGGTTTAGATTTGGGGTTAGGTTTAGATTTTAGGTTTAGATTTGGGTTAGGTTTAGATTTTAGGTTTAGATTTTACGTGTAGATTTGGGGTTAGGTTTAGATTTCAGGTTTATATTTGGGGTAAGGTTTAGATTTGGGGTTAGGTTTAGATTTTAGGTTTAGATTTGGGGTTAGGTTTAGATTTGGGGTTAGGTTTAGATTTTAGGTTTAGATTTGGGGTTAGGTTTAGATTTTAGGTTTAGATATGGGGTTAGGTTTAGATTTGGGGTTAGGTTTAGATTTTAGGTTTAGATTTGGGGTTAGGTTTAGATTTGGAGTTAGGTTTAGATTTTAGGTTTAGATTTGGGGTTAGGTTTAGATTTGGAGTTAGGTTTAGATTTTAGGTTTAGATTTGGGGTTAGGTTTAGATTTTAGGTTTAGATTTGGGGTTAGGTTTAGATTTGGGGTTAGGTTTAGATTTTAGGTTTAGATTTGGGGTTAGGTTTAGATTTGGGGTTAGGTTTAGATTTTAGGTTTAGATTTGGGGTTAGGTTTAGATTTTAGGTTTAGATTTGGGGTTAGGTTTAGATTTAAGGTTTAGATTTGGGGTTAGGTTTAGATTTGGGGTTAGGTTTAGATTTTAGGTTTAGATTTGGGGTTAGGTTTAGATTTTAGGTTTAGATTTGGGGTTAGGTTTAGATTTTAGGTTAGGTTTAGATTTTAGGTTTAGATTTGGGGTTAGGTTTAGATTTGGGGTTAGGTTTAGATTTTAGGTTTAGATTTGGGGTTAGGTTTAGATTTTAGGTTTAGATTTTACGTGTAGATTTGGGGTTAGGTTTAGATTTCAGGTTTATATTTGGGGTAAGGTTTAGATTTGGGGTTAGGTTTAGATTTTAGGTTTAGATTTGGGGTTAGGTTTAGATTTGGGGTTAGGTTTAGATTTTAGGTTTAGATTTGGGGTTAGGTTTAGATTTGGAGTTAGGTTTAGATTTTAGGTTTAGATTTGGGGTTAGGTTTAGATTTGGAGTTAGGTTTAGATTTTAGGTTTAGATTTGGGGTTAGGTTTAGATTTTAGGTTTAGATTTGGGGTTAGGTTTAGATTTTAGGTTTAGATTTGGGGTTAGGTGTAGATTTGGGGTTAGGTTTAGATTTTAGGTTTAGATTTGGGGTTAGGTTTAGATTTGGGGTTAGGTTTAGATTTTAGGTTTAGATTTGGGGTTAGGTTTAGATTTTAGGTTTATATTTGGGGTAAGGTTTAGATTTGGGGTTAGGTTTAGATTTTAGGTTTAGATTTGGGGTTAGGTTTAGATTTGGGGTTAGGTTTAGAAGTTAGGTTTAGATTTGGGGTTTGGTTTAGATTTGGAGTTAGGTTTAGATTTTAGGTTTAGATTTGGGGTTAGGTTTAGATTTGGAGTTAGGTTTAGATTTTAGGTTTAGATTTGGGGTTAGGTTTAGATTTTAGGTTTAGATTTGGGGTTAGGTTTAGATTTTAGGTTTAGATTTGGGGTTAGGTGTAGATTTGGGGTTAGGTTTAGATTTTAGGTTTAGATTTGGGGTTAGGTTTAGATTTGGGGTTAAGGTTTAGATTTTAGGTTTAGATTTTGGGTTAGGTTTAGATTTTAGGTTTAGATTTTAGGTTTAGATTTGGGGTTAGGTTTAGATTTTAGGTTTAGATTTGGGGTTAGGTTTAGATTTTAGGTTTAGATTTGGAGTTAGGTTTAGATTTTAGGTTTATATTTGGGGTAAGGTTTAGATTTGGGGTTAGGTTTAGATTTTAGGTTTAGATTTGGGGTTAGGTTTAGATTTTAGGTTTAGATTTGGGGTTAGGTGTAGATTTGGGGTTAGGTTTAGATTTTAGGTTTAGATTTGGGGTTAGGTTTAGATTTGGGGTTAGGTTTAGATTTTAGGTTTAGATTTGGGGTTAGGTTTAGTTTTTAGGTTTAGATTTGGGGTTAGGTTTAGATTTGGGGTTAGGTTTAGATTTTAGGTTTAGATTTGGGTTTAGGTTTAGATTTTAGGTTTAAATTTGGGGTTAGGTTTAGATTTTAGGTTTAGATTTGGGGTTAGGTTTAGATTTGGGGTTAGGTTTAGATTTTAGGTTTAGATTTGCGGTTAGGTTTAGATTTAAGGTTTAGATTTGGGGTTAGGTTTAGATTTTAGGTTTAGATTTTAGGTTTAGATTTGGGTTTAGGTTTAGATTTTAGGTTTAGATTTGGGGTTAGGTTTAGATTTGGGGTTAGGTTTAGATTTTAGGTTTAGATTTGGGGTTAGGTTTAGATTTTAGGTTTAGATTTGGGGTTAGGTTTAGATTTGGGGTTAGGTTTAGATTTTAGGTTTAGATTTGGGGTTAGGTTTAGATTTTAGGTTTAGATTTTAGGTTTAGATTTGGGGTTAGGTTTAGATTTTAGGTTTAGATTTGGGGTTAGGTTTAGATTTTAGGTTTAGATTTGGGGTTATGTTTAGATTTTAGGTTTATATTTGGGGTAAGGTTTAGATTTGGGATTAGGTTTAGATTTTAGGTTTAGATTTGGGGTTAGGTTTAGATTTGGGGTTAGGTTTAGATTTTAGGTTTAGATTTGGGGTTAGGTTTAGATTTTAGGTTTAGATATGGGGTTAGGTTTAGATTTGGGGTTAGGTTTAGATTTTAGGTTTAGATTTGGGGTTAGGTTTAGATTTTAGGTTTAGATTTTAGGTTTAGATTTGGGGTTAGGTTTAGATTTTAGGTTTAGATTTGGGGTTAGGTTTAGATTTGGGGTTAGGTTTAGATTTTAGGTTTAGATTTGGGGTTAGGTTTAGATTTTAGGTTTAGATTTGGGGTTAGGTTTAGATTTTAGGTTAGGTTTAGATTTTAGGTTTAGATTTGGGGTTAGGTTTAGATTTGGGGTTAGGTTTAGATTTTAGGTTTAGTTTTGGGGTTAGGTTTAGATTTTAGGTTTAGATTTTAGGTTTAGATTTGGGGTTAGGTTTAGATTTCAGGTTTATATTTGGGGTAAGGTTTAGATTTGGGGTTAGGTTTAGATTTTAGGTTTAGATTTGGGGTTAGGTTTAGAATTGGGGTTAGGTTTAGATTTTAGGTTTAGATTTGGGGTTAGGTTTAGATTTTACGTTTAGATATGGGGTTAGGTTTAGATTTGGGGTTAGGTTTAGATTTTAGGTTTAGATTTGGGGTTAGGTTTAGATTTGGAGTTAGGTTTAGATTTTAGGTTTAGATTTGGGGTTAGGTTTAGATTTGGAGTTAGGTTTAGATTTTAGGTTTAGATTTGGGGTTAGGTTTAGATTTTAGGTTTAGATTTGGGGTTAGGTTTAGATTTTAGGTGTAGATTTGGGGTTAGGTGTAGATTTGGGGTTAGGTTTAGATTTTAGGTTTAGATTTGGGGTTAGGTTTAGATTTGGGGTTAGGTTTAGATTTTAGGTTTAGATTTGGGGTTAGGTTTAGATTTTAGGTTTAGATATGGGGTTAGGTTTAGATTTGGGGTTAGGTTTAGATTTTAGGTTTAGATTTGGGGTTAGGTTTAGATTTTAGGTTTAGATTTGGGGTTAGGTTTAGATTTGGGGTTAGGTTTAGATTTTAGGTTTAGATTTGGGGTTAGGTTTAGATTTGGGGTTAGGTTTAGATTTTAGGTTTAGATTTGGGGTTAGGTTTAGATTTGGGGTTAGGTTTAGATTTTAGGTTTAGATTTGGGGTTAGGTTTAGACTTTAGGTTTAGATATGGGGTTAGGTTTAGATTTGGGGTTAGGTTTAGATTTTAGGTTTAGATTTGGGGTTAGGTTTAGATTTGGAGTTAGGTTTAGATTTTAGGTTTAGATTTGGGGTTAGGTTTAGATTTTAGGTTTAGATTTGGGGTTAGGTGTAGATTTGGGGTTAGGTTTAGATTTTAGGTTTAGATTTGGGGTTAGGTTTAGATTTTAGTTTTAGATTTTAGGTTTAGATTTGGGGTTAGGTTTAGATTTGGGGTTAGGTTTAGATTTTAGGTTTAGATTTGGGGTAAGGTTTAGATTTGGGGTTAGGTTTAGATTTTAGGTTTAGATTTGGGGTTAGGTTTAGATTTTAGGTTTAGATTTTAGGTTTAGATTTGGGGTTAGGTTTAGATTTTAGGTTTAGATGTGGGGTTAGGTTTAGATTTTAGGTTTAGATTTGGGGTTAGGTTTAGATTTGGGGTTAGGTTTAGATTTTAGGTTTAGATTTGGGGTTAGGTTTAGATTTTAGGTTTAGATTTTAGGTTTAGATATGGGGTTAGGTTTAGATTTTAGGTTTAGATTTGGGGTTAGGTTTAGATTTTAGGTTTAGATTTGGGGTTAGGTTTAGATTTTAGGTTTATATTTGGGGTAAGGTTTAGATTTGGGGTTAGGTTTAGATTTTAGGTTTAGATTTGGGGTTAGGTTTAGATTTAGGGTTAGGTTTAGATTTTAGGTTTAGATTTGGGGTTAGGTTTAGATTTTAGGTTTAGATTTGGGGTTAGGTTTAGATTTTAGGTTTAGATTTGGAGTTAGGTTTAGATTTTAGGTTTATATTTGGGGTAAGGTTTAGATTTGGGGTTAGGTTTAGATTTTAGGTTTAGATTTGGGGTTAGGTTTAGATTTTAGGTTTAGATTTGGGGTTAGGTGTAGATTTGGGGTTAGGTTTAGATTTTAGGTTTAGATTTGGGGTTAGGTTTAGATTTTAGGTTTAGATTTTAGGTTTAGATTTGGGGTTAGGTTTAGATGTTAGGTTTAGATTTGGGGTTAGGTTTAGATTTGGGGTTAGGTTTAGATTTTAGGTTTAGATTTGGGGTTAGGTTTAGATTTTAGGTTTAGATTTGGGGTTAGGTTTAGATTTGGGGTTAGGTTTAGATTTTAGGTTTAGATTTGGGGTTAGGTTTAGATTTGGGGTTAGGTTTAGATTTTAGGTTTAGATTTGGGGTTAGGTTTAGATTTGGGGTTAGGTTTAGATTTTAGGTTTAGATTTGGGGTTAGGTTTAGATTTTAGGTTTAGATATGGGGTTAGGTTTAGATTTGGGGTTAGGTTTAGATTTTAGGTTTAGATTTGGGGTTAGGTTTAGATTTGGAGTTAGGTTTAGATTTTAGGTTTAGATTTGGGGTTAGGTTTAGATTTTAGGTTTAGATTTGGGGTTAGGTGTAGATTTGGGGTTAGGTTTAGACTTTAGGTTTAGATTTGGGGTTAGGTTTAGATTTTAGGTTTAGATTTTAGGTTTAGATTTGGGGTTAGGTTTAGATTTGGGGTTAGGTTTAGATTTTAGGTTTAGATTTGGGGTAAGGTGTAGATTTGGGGTTAGGTTTAGATTTTAGGTTTAGATTTGGGGTTAGGTTTAGATTTTAGGTTTAGATTTTAGGTTTAGATTTGGGGTTAGGTTTAGATTTGGGGTTAGGTTTAGATTTTAGGTTTAGATTTGGGGTAAGGTTTAGATTTGGGGTTAGGTTTAGATTTTAGGTTTAGATTTGGGGTTAGGTTTAGATTTTAGGTTTAGATTTTAGGTTTAGATTTGGGGTTAGGTTTAGATTTTAGGTTTAGATGTGGGGTTAGGTTTAGATTTTAGGTTTAGATTTGGGGTTAGGTTTAGATTTGGGGTTAGGTTTAGATTTTAGGTTTAGATTTGGGGTTAGGTTTAGATTTGGAGTTAGGTTTAGATTTTAGGTTTAGATTTGGGGTTAGGTTTAGATTTTAGGTTTAGATTTGGGGTTAGGTTTAGATTTTAGGTGTAGATTTGGGGTTAGGTGTAGATTTGGGGTTAGGTTTAGATTTTAGGTTTAGATTTGGGGTTAGGTTTAGATTTGGGGTTAGGTTTAGATTTTAGGTTTAGATTTGGGGTTAGGTTTAGATTTTAGGTTTAGATATGGGGTTAGGTTTAGATTTGGGGTTAGGTTTAGATTTTAGGTTTAGATTTGGGGTTAGGTTTAGATTTTAGGTTTAGATTTGGGGTTAGGTTTAGATTTGGGGTTAGGTTTAGATTTTAGGTTTAGATTTGGGGTTAGGTTTAGATTTGGGGTTAGGTTTAGATTTTAGGTTTAGATTTGGGGTTAGGTTTAGATTTGGGGTTAGGTTTAGATTTTAGGTTTAGATTTGGGGTTAGGTTTAGACTTTAGGTTTAGATATGGGGTTAGGTTTAGATTTGGGGTTAGGTTTAGATTTTAGGTTTAGATTTGGGGTTAGGTTTAGATTTGGAGTTAGGTTTAGATTTTAGGTTTAGATTTGGGGTTAGGTTTAGATTTTAGGTTTAGATTTGGGGTTAGGTGTAGATTTGGGGTTAGGTTTAGATTTTAGGTTTAGATTTGGGGTTAGGTTTAGATTTTAGTTTTAGATTTTAGGTTTAGATTTGGGGTTAGGTTTAGATTTGGGGTTAGGTTTAGATTTTAGGTTTAGATTTGGGGTAAGGTTTAGATTTGGGGTTAGGTTTAGATTTTAGGTTTAGATTTGGGGTTAGGTTTAGATTTTAGGTTTAGATTTTAGGTTTAGATTTGGGGTTAGGTTTAGATTTTAGGTTTAGATGTGGGGTTAGGTTTAGATTTTAGGTTTAGATTTGGGGTTAGGTTTAGATTTGGGGTTAGGTTTAGATTTTAGGTTTAGATTTGGGGTTAGGTTTAGATTTTAGGTTTAGATTTTAGGTTTAGATATGGGGTTAGGTTTAGATTTTAGGTTTAGATTTGGGGTTAGGTTTAGATTTTAGGTTTAGATTTGGGGTTAGGTTTAGATTTTAGGTTTATATTTGGGGTAAGGTTTAGATTTGGGGTTAGGTTTAGATTTTAGGTTTAGATTTGGGGTTAGGTTTAGATTTAGGGTTAGGTTTAGATTTTAGGTTTAGATTTGGGGTTAGGTTTAGATTTTAGGTTTAGATTTGGGGTTAGGTTTAGATTTTAGGTTTAGATTTGGAGTTAGGTTTAGATTTTAGGTTTATATTTGGGGTAAGGTTTAGATTTGGGGTTAGGTTTAGATTTTAGGTTTAGATTTGGGGTTAGGTTTAGATTTTAGGTTTAGATTTGGGGTTAGGTGTAGATTTGGGGTTAGGTTTAGATTTTAGGTTTAGATTTGGGGTTAGGTTTAGATTTTAGGTTTAGATTTTAGGTTTAGATTTGGGGTTAGGTTTAGATGTTAGGTTTAGATTTGGGGTTAGGTTTAGATTTGGGGTTAGGTTTAGATTTTAGGTTTAGATTTGGGGTTAGGTTTAGATTTTAGGTTTAGATTTGGGGTTAGGTTTAGATTTGGGGTTAGGTTTAGATTTTAGGTTTAGATTTGGGGTTAGGTTTAGATTTGGGGTTAGGTTTAGATTTTAGGTTTAGATTTGGGGTTAGGTTTAGATTTGGGGTTAGGTTTAGATTTTAGGTTTAGATTTGGGGTTAGGTTTAGATTTTAGGTTTAGATATGGGGTTAGGTTTAGATTTGGGGTTAGGTTTAGATTTTAGGTTTAGATTTGGGGTTAGGTTTAGATTTGGAGTTAGGTTTAGATTTTAGGTTTAGATTTGGGGTTAGGTTTAGATTTTAGGTTTAGATTTGGGGTTAGGTGTAGATTTGGGGTTAGGTTTAGACTTTAGGTTTAGATTTGGGGTTAGGTTTAGATTTTAGGTTTAGATTTTAGGTTTAGATTTGGGGTTAGGTTTAGATTTGGGGTTAGGTTTAGATTTTAGGTTTAGATTTGGGGTAAGGTGTAGATTTGGGGTTAGGTTTAGATTTTAGGTTTAGATTTGGGGTTAGGTTTAGATTTTAGGTTTAGATTTTAGGTTTAGATTTGGGGTTAGGTTTAGATTTGGGGTTAGGTTTAGATTTTAGGTTTAGATTTGGGGTAAGGTTTAGATTTGGGGTTAGGTTTAGATTTTAGGTTTAGATTTGGGGTTAGGTTTAGATTTTAGGTTTAGATTTTAGGTTTAGATTTGGGGTTAGGTTTAGATTTTAGGTTTAGATGTGGGGTTAGGTTTAGATTTTAGGTTTAGATTTGGGGTTAGGTTTAGATTTGGGGTTAGGTTTAGATTTTAGGTTTAGATTTGGGGTTAGGTTTAGATTTTAGGTTTAGATTTTAGGTTTAGATATGGGGTTAGGTTTAGATTTTAGGTTTAGATTTGGGGTTAGGTTTAGATTTTAGGTTTAGATTTGGGGTTAGGTTTAGATTTTAGGTTTATATTTGGGGTAAGGTTTAGATTTGGGGTTAGGTTTAGATTTTAGGTTTAGATTTGGGGTTAGGTTTAGATTTAGGGTTAGGTTTAGATTTTAGGTTTAGATTTGGGGTTAGGTTTAGATTTTAGGTTTAGATTTGGGGTTAGGTTTAGATTTTAGGTTTAGATTTGGAGTTAGGTTTAGATTTTAGGTTTATATTTGGGGTAAGGTTTAGATTTGGGGTTAGGTTTAGATTTTAGGTTTAGATTTGGGGTTAGGTTTAGATTTTAGGTTTAGATTTGGGGTTAGGTTTAGATTTTAGGTTTAGATTTGGGGTTAGGTTTAGATTTTAGGTTTAGATTTTAGGTTTAGATTTGGGGTTAGGTTTAGATTTTAGGTTTAGATTTGGGGTTAGGTTTAGATTTGGGGTTAGGTTTAGATTTTAGGTTTAGATTTGGGGTTAGGTTTAGATTTTAGGTTTAGATTTGGGGTTAGGTTTAGATTTGGGGTTAGGTTTAGATTTTAGGTTTAGATTTGGGGTTAGGTTTAGATTTGGGGTTAGGTTTAGATTTTAGGTTTAGATTTGGGGTTAGGTTTAGATTTGGAGTTAGGTTTAGATTTTAGGTTTAGATTTGGGGTTAGGTTTAGATTTTAGGTTTAGATTTGGGGTTAGGTGTAGATTTGGGGTTAGGTTTAGATTTTAGGTTTAGATTTGGGGTTAGGTTTAGATTTTAGGTTTAGATTTTAGGTTTAGATTTGGGGTTAGGTTTAGATTTGGGGTTAGGTTTAGATTTTAGGTTTAGATTTGGGGTTAGGTTTAGATTTTAGGTTTAGATTTGGGGTTAGGTTTAGATTTTAGGTTTAGATTTGGGGTTAGGTTTAGATTTGGGGTTAGGTTTAGATTTTCGGTTTAGATTTGGGGTTAGGTTTAGATTTTAGGTTTAGATATGGGGTTAGGTTTAGATTTGGGGTTAGGTTTAGATTTTAGGTTTAGATTTGGGGTTAGGTTTATATTTGGAGTTAGGTTTAGATTTTAGGTTTAGATTTGGGGTTAGGTTTAGATTTTAGGTTTAGATTTGGGGTTAGGTTTAGATTTTAGGTTTAGATTTGGGGTTAGGTGTAGATTTGGGGTTAGGTTTAGATTTTAGGTTTAGATTTGGGGTTAGGTTTAGATTTTAGGTTTAGATTTTAGGTTTAGATTTGGGGTTAGGTTTAGATTTGGGGTTAGGTTTAGATTTTAGGTTTAGATTTGGGGTAAGGTTTAGATTTGGGGTTAGGTTTAGATTTTAGGTTTAGATTTGGGGTTAGGTTTAGATTTTAGGTTTAGATTTGGGGTTAGGTTTAGATTTGGGGTTAGGTTTAGATTTTAGGTTTAGATTTGGGGTTAGATTTAGATTTAAGTTTTAGATTTGGGGTTAGGTTTAGATTTTAGGTTTAGATTTTAGGTTTAGATTTGGGGTTAGGTTTAGATTTTAGGTTTAGATTTGGGGTTAGGTTTAGATTTGGGGTTAGGTTTAGATTTTAGGTTTAGATTTGGGGTTAGGTTTAGATTTGGGGTTAGGTTTAGATTTTAGGTTTAGATTTGGGGTTAGGTTTAGATTTAAGGTTTAGATTTGGGGTTAGGTTTAGATTTGGGGTTAGGTTTAGATTTTAGGTTTAGATTTGGGGTTAGGTTTAGATTTTAGGTTAGGTTTAGATTTTAGGTTTAGATTTGGGGTTAGGTTTAGATTTGGGGTTAGGTTTAGATTTTAGGTTTAGATTTGGGGTTAGGTTTAGATTTTAGGTTTAGATTTTAGGTTTAGATTTGGGGTTAGGTTTAGATTTTAGGTTTAGATTTGGGGTTAGGTTTAGATTTTAGGTTTATATTTGGGGTAAGGTTTAGATTTGGGGTTAGGTTTAGATTTTAGGTTTAGATTTTGGGTTAGGTGTAGATTTTAGGTTAGGTTTAGATTTTAGGTTTAGATTTGGGGTTAGGTTTAGATTTGGGGTTAGGTTTAGATTTTAGGTTTAGATTTGGGGTTAGGTTTAGATTTTAGGTTTAGATTTTACGTGTAGATTTGGGGTTAGGTTTAGATTTCAGGTTTATATTTGGGGTAAGGTTTAGATTTGGGGTTAGGTTTAGATTTTAGGTTTAGATTTGGGGTTAGGTTTAGATTTGGGGTTAGGTTTAGATTTTAGGTTTAGATTTGGGGTTAGGTTTAGATTTGGAGTTAGGTTTAGATTTTAGGTTTAGATTTGGGGTTAGGTTTAGATTTGGAGTTAGGTTTAGATTTTAGGTTTAGATTTGGGGTTAGGTTTAGATTTTAGGTTTAGATTTGGGGTTAGGTTTAGATTTTAGGTTTAGATTTGGGGTTAGGTGTAGATTTGGGGTTAGGTTTAGATTTTAGGTTTAGATTTGGGGTTAGGTTTAGATTTGGGGTTAGGTTTAGATTTTAGGTTTAGATTTGGGGTTAGGTTTAGATTTTAGGTTTATATTTGGGGTAAGGTTTAGATTTGGGGTTAGGTTTAGATTTTAGGTTTAGATTTGGGGTTAGGTTTAGATTTGGGGTTAGGTTTAGAAGTTAGGTTTAGATTTGGGGTTTGGTTTAGATTTGGAGTTAGGTTTAGATTTTAGGTTTAGATTTGGGGTTAGGTTTAGATTTGGAGTTAGGTTTAGATTTTAGGTTTAGATTTGGGGTTAGGTTTAGATTTTAGGTTTAGATTTGGGGTTAGGTTTAGATTTTAGGTTTAGATTTGGGGTTAGGTGTAGATTTGGGGTTAGGTTTAGATTTTAGGTTTAGATTTGGGGTTAGGTTTAGATTTGGGGTTAGGTTTAGATTTTAGGTTTAGATTTTGGGTTAGGTTTAGATTTTAGGTTTAGATTTTAGGTTTAGATTTGGGGTTAGGTTTAGATTTTAGGTTTAGATTTGGGGTTAGGTTTAGATTTTAGGTTTAGATTTGGAGTTAGGTTTAGATTTTAGGTTTATATTTGGGGTAAGGTTTAGATTTGGGGTTAGGTTTAGATTTTAGGTTTAGATTTGGGGTTAGGTTTAGATTTTAGGTTTAGATTTGGGGTTAGGTGTAGATTTGGGGTTAGGTTTAGATTTTAGGTTTAGATTTGGGGTTAGGTTTAGATTTGGGGTTAGGTTTAGATTTTAGGTTTAGATTTGGGGTTAGGTTTAGTTTTTAGGTTTAGATTTGGGGTTAGGTTTAGATTTGGGGTTAGGTTTAGATTTTAGGTTTAGATTTGGGTTTAGGTTTAGATTTTAGGTTTAAATTTGGGGTTAGGTTTAGATTTTAGGTTTAGATTTGGGGTTAGGTTTAGATTTGGGGTTAGGTTTAGATTTTAGGTTTAGATTTGCGGTTAGGTTTAGATTTAAGGTTTAGATTTGGGGTTAGGTTTAGATTTTAGGTTTAGATTTTAGGTTTAGATTTGGGTTTAGGTTTAGATTTTAGGTTTAGATTTGGGGTTAGGTTTAGATTTGGGGTTAGGTTTAGATTTTAGGTTTAGATTTGGGGTTAGGTTTAGATTTTAGGTTTAGATTTGGGGTTAGGTTTAGATTTGGGGTTAGGTTTAGATTTTAGGTTTAGATTTGGGGTTAGGTTTAGATTTTAGGTTTAGATTTTAGGTTTAGATTTGGGGTTAGGTTTAGATTTTAGGTTTAGATTTGGGGTTAGGTTTAGATTTTAGGTTTAGATTTGGGGTTATGTTTAGATTTTAGGTTTATATTTGGGGTAAGGTTTAGATTTGGGATTAGGTTTAGATTTTAGGTTTAGATTTGGGGTTAGGTTTAGATTTGGGGTTAGGTTTAGATTTTAGGTTTAGATTTGGGGTTAGGTTTAGATTTTAGGTTTAGATATGGGGTTAGGTTTAGATTTGGGGTTAGGTTTAGATTTTAGGTTTAGATTTGGGGTTAGGTTTAGATTTTAGGTTTAGATTTTAGGTTTAGATTTGGGGTTAGGTTTAGATTTTAGGTTTAGATTTGGGGTTAGGTTTAGATTTGGGGTTAGGTTTAGATTTTAGGTTTAGATTTGGGGTTAGGTTTAGATTTTAGGTTTAGATTTGGGGTTAGGTTTAGATTTTAGGTTAGGTTTAGATTTTAGGTTTAGATTTGGGGTTAGGTTTAGATTTGGGGTTAGGTTTAGATTTTAGGTTTAGTTTTGGGGTTAGGTTTAGATTTTAGGTTTAGATTTTAGGTTTAGATTTGGGGTTAGGTTTAGATTTCAGGTTTATATTTGGGGTAAGGTTTAGATTTGGGGTTAGGTTTAGATTTTAGGTTTAGATTTGGGGTTAGGTTTAGAATTGGGGTTAGGTTTAGATTTTAGGTTTAGATTTGGGGTTAGGTTTAGATTTTACGTTTAGATATGGGGTTAGGTTTAGATTTGGGGTTAGGTTTAGATTTTAGGTTTAGATTTGGGGTTAGGTTTAGATTTGGAGTTAGGTTTAGATTTTAGGTTTAGATTTGGGGTTAGGTTTAGATTTGGAGTTAGGTTTAGATTTTAGGTTTAGATTTGGGGTTAGGTTTAGATTTTAGGTTTAGATTTGGGGTTAGGTTTAGATTTTAGGTGTAGATTTGGGGTTAGGTGTAGATTTGGGGTTAGGTTTAGATTTTAGGTTTAGATTTGGGGTTAGGTTTAGATTTGGGGTTAGGTTTAGATTTTAGGTTTAGATTTGGGGTTAGGTTTAGATTTTAGGTTTAGATATGGGGTTAGGTTTAGATTTGGGGTTAGGTTTAGATTTTAGGTTTAGATTTGGGGTTAGGTTTAGATTTTAGGTTTAGATTTGGGGTTAGGTTTAGATTTGGGGTTAGGTTTAGATTTTAGGTTTAGATTTGGGGTTAGGTTTAGATTTGGGGTTAGGTTTAGATTTTAGGTTTAGATTTGGGGTTAGGTTTAGATTTGGGGTTAGGTTTAGATTTTAGGTTTAGATTTGGGGTTAGGTTTAGACTTTAGGTTTAGATATGGGGTTAGGTTTAGATTTGGGGTTAGGTTTAGATTTTAGGTTTAGATTTGGGGTTAGGTTTAGATTTGGAGTTAGGTTTAGATTTTAGGTTTAGATTTGGGGTTAGGTTTAGATTTTAGGTTTAGATTTGGGGTTAGGTGTAGATTTGGGGTTAGGTTTAGATTTTAGGTTTAGATTTGGGGTTAGGTTTAGATTTTAGTTTTAGATTTTAGGTTTAGATTTGGGGTTAGGTTTAGATTTGGGGTTAGGTTTAGATTTTAGGTTTAGATTTGGGGTAAGGTTTAGATTTGGGGTTAGGTTTAGATTTTAGGTTTAGATTTGGGGTTAGGTTTAGATTTTAGGTTTAGATTTTAGGTTTAGATTTGGGGTTAGGTTTAGATTTTAGGTTTAGATGTGGGGTTAGGTTTAGATTTTAGGTTTAGATTTGGGGTTAGGTTTAGATTTGGGGTTAGGTTTAGATTTTAGGTTTAGATTTGGGGTTAGGTTTAGATTTTAGGTTTAGATTTTAGGTTTAGATATGGGGTTAGGTTTAGATTTTAGGTTTAGATTTGGGGTTAGGTTTAGATTTTAGGTTTAGATTTGGGGTTAGGTTTAGATTTTAGGTTTATATTTGGGGTAAGGTTTAGATTTGGGGTTAGGTTTAGATTTTAGGTTTAGATTTGGGGTTAGGTTTAGATTTAGGGTTAGGTTTAGATTTTAGGTTTAGATTTGGGGTTAGGTTTAGATTTTAGGTTTAGATTTGGGGTTAGGTTTAGATTTTAGGTTTAGATTTGGAGTTAGGTTTAGATTTTAGGTTTATATTTGGGGTAAGGTTTAGATTTGGGGTTAGGTTTAGATTTTAGGTTTAGATTTGGGGTTAGGTTTAGATTTTAGGTTTAGATTTGGGGTTAGGTGTAGATTTGGGGTTAGGTTTAGATTTTAGGTTTAGATTTGGGGTTAGGTTTAGATTTTAGGTTTAGATTTTAGGTTTAGATTTGGGGTTAGGTTTAGATGTTAGGTTTAGATTTGGGGTTAGGTTTAGATTTGGGGTTAGGTTTAGATTTTAGGTTTAGATTTGGGGTTAGGTTTAGATTTTAGGTTTAGATTTGGGGTTAGGTTTAGATTTGGGGTTAGGTTTAGATTTTAGGTTTAGATTTGGGGTTAGGTTTAGATTTGGGGTTAGGTTTAGATTTTAGGTTTAGATTTGGGGTTAGGTTTAGATTTGGGGTTAGGTTTAGATTTTAGGTTTAGATTTGGGGTTAGGTTTAGATTTTAGGTTTAGATATGGGGTTAGGTTTAGATTTGGGGTTAGGTTTAGATTTTAGGTTTAGATTTGGGGTTAGGTTTAGATTTGGAGTTAGGTTTAGATTTTAGGTTTAGATTTGGGGTTAGGTTTAGATTTTAGGTTTAGATTTGGGGTTAGGTGTAGATTTGGGGTTAGGTTTAGACTTTAGGTTTAGATTTGGGGTTAGGTTTAGATTTTAGGTTTAGATTTTAGGTTTAGATTTGGGGTTAGGTTTAGATTTGGGGTTAGGTTTAGATTTTAGGTTTAGATTTGGGGTAAGGTGTAGATTTGGGGTTAGGTTTAGATTTTAGGTTTAGATTTGGGGTTAGGTTTAGATTTTAGGTTTAGATTTTAGGTTTAGATTTGGGGTTAGGTTTAGATTTGGGGTTAGGTTTAGATTTTAGGTTTAGATTTGGGGTAAGGTTTAGATTTGGGGTTAGGTTTAGATTTTAGGTTTAGATTTGGGGTTAGGTTTAGATTTTAGGTTTAGATTTTAGGTTTAGATTTGGGGTTAGGTTTAGATTTTAGGTTTAGATGTGGGGTTAGGTTTAGATTTTAGGTTTAGATTTGGGGTTAGGTTTAGATTTGGGGTTAGGTTTAGATTTTAGGTTTAGATTTGGGGTTAGGTTTAGATTTTAGGTTTAGATTTTAGGTTTAGATATGGGGTTAGGTTTAGATTTTAGGTTTAGATTTGGGGTTAGGTTTAGATTTTAGGTTTAGATTTGGGGTTAGGTTTAGATTTAGGGTTAGGTTTAGATTTTAGGTTTAGATTTGGGGTTAGGTTTAGATTTTAGGTTTAGATTTGGGGTTAGGTTTAGATTTTAGGTTTAGATTTGGAGTTAGGTTTAGATTTTAGGTTTATATTTGGGGTAAGGTTTAGATTTGGGGTTAGGTTTAGATTTTAGGTTTAGATTTGGGGTTAGGTTTAGATTTTAGGTTTAGATTTGGGGTTAGGTTTAGATTTTAGGTTTAGATTTGGGGTTAGGTTTAGATTTTAGGTTTAGATTTTAGGTTTAGATTTGGGGTTAGGTTTAGATTTTAGGTTTAGATTTGGGGTTAGGTTTAGATTTGGGGTTAGGTTTAGATTTTAGGTTTAGATTTGGGGTTAGGTTTAGATTTTAGGTTTAGATTTGGGGTTAGGTTTAGATTTGGGGTTAGGTTTAGATTTTAGGTTTAGATTTGGGGTTAGGTTTAGATTTGGGGTTAGGTTTAGATTTTAGGTTTAGATTTGGGGTTAGGTTTAGATTTGGAGTTAGGTTTAGATTTTAGGTTTAGATTTGGGGTTAGGTTTAGATTTTAGGTTTAGATTTGGGGTTAGGTGTAGATTTGGGGTTAGGTTTAGATTTTAGGTTTAGATTTGGGGTTAGGTTTAGATTTTAGGTTTAGATTTTAGGTTTAGATTTGGGGTTAGGTTTAGATTTGGGGTTAGGTTTAGATTTTAGGTTTAGATTTGGGGTTAGGTTTAGATTTTAGGTTTAGATTTGGGGTTAGGTTTAGATTTTAGGTTTAGATTTGGGGTTAGGTTTAGATTTGGGGTTAGGTTTAGATTTTCGGTTTAGATTTGGGGTTAGGTTTAGATTTTAGGTTTAGATATGGGGTTAGGTTTAGATTTGGGGTTAGGTTTAGATTTTAGGTTTAGATTTGGGGTTAGGTTTATATTTGGAGTTAGGTTTAGATTTTAGGTTTAGATTTGGGGTTAGGTTTAGATTTTAGGTTTAGATTTGGGGTTAGGTTTAGATTTTAGGTTTAGATTTGGGGTTAGGTGTAGATTTGGGGTTAGGTTTAGATTTTAGGTTTAGATTTGGGGTTAGGTTTAGATTTTAGGTTTAGATTTTAGGTTTAGATTTGGGGTTAGGTTTAGATTTGGGGTTAGGTTTAGATTTTAGGTTTAGATTTGGGGTAAGGTTTAGATTTGGGGTTAGGTTTAGATTTTAGGTTTAGATTTGGGGTTAGGTTTAGATTTTAGGTTTAGATTTGGGGTTAGGTTTAGATTTGGGGTTAGGTTTAGATTTTAGGTTTAGATTTGGGGTTAGATTTAGATTTAAGTTTTAGATTTGGGGTTAGGTTTAGATTTTAGGTTTAGATTTTAGGTTTAGATTTGGGGTTAGGTTTAGATTTTAGGTTTAGATTTGGGGTTAGGTTTAGATTTGGGGTTAGGTTTAGATTTTAGGTTTAGATTTGGGGTTAGGTTTAGATTTGGGGTTAGGTTTAGATTTTAGGTTTAGATTTGGGGTTAGGTTTAGATTTAAGGTTTAGATTTGGGGTTAGGTTTAGATTTGGGGTTAGGTTTAGATTTTAGGTTTAGATTTGGGGTTAGGTTTAGATTTTAGGTTAGGTTTAGATTTTAGGTTTAGATTTGGGGTTAGGTTTAGATTTGGGGTTAGGTTTAGATTTTAGGTTTAGATTTGGGGTTAGGTTTAGATTTTAGGTTTAGATTTTAGGTTTAGATTTGGGGTTAGGTTTAGATTTTAGGTTTAGATTTGGGGTTAGGTTTAGATTTTAGGTTTATATTTGGGGTAAGGTTTAGATTTGGGGTTAGGTTTAGATTTTAGGTTTAGATTTTGGGTTAGGTGTAGATTTGGGGTTAGGTTTAGATTTTAGGTTTAGATTTGGGGTTAGGTTTAGATTTTAGGTTTAGATTTGGGGTTAGGTTTAGATTTTAGGTTTAGATTTGGGGTTATGTTTAGATTTTAGGTTTAGATTTGGGGTAAGGTTTAGATTTGGGATTAGGTTTAGATTTTAGGTTTAGATTTGGGGTTAGGTTTAGATTTTAGGTTAGGTTTAGATTTTAGGTTTAGATTTGGGGTTAGGTTTAGATTTTAGGTTTAGATTTGGGGTTAGGTTTAGATTTCAGGTTTATATTTGGGGTTAGGTTTAGATTTTAGGTTTAGATATGGGGTTAGGTTTAGATTTGGGGTTAGGTTTAGATTTTAGGTTTAGATTTGGGGTTAGGTTTAGATTTGGAGTTAGGTTTAGATTTTAGGTTTAGATTTGGGGTTAGGTTTAGATTTGGAGTTAGGTTTAGATTTTAGGTTTAGATTTGGGGTTAGGTTTAGATTTTAGGTTTAGATTTGGGGTTAGGTTTAGATTTTAGGTTTAGATTTGGGGTTAGGTTTAGATTTTTGGTTTAGATGTGGGGTTAGGTTTAGATTTTAGGTTTAGATTTGGGGTTAGGTTTAGATTTGGGGTTAGGTTTAGATTTTAGGTTTAGATTTGGGGTTAGGTTTAGATTTTAGGTTTAGATTTTAGGTTTAGATTTGGGGTTAGGTTTAGATTTTAGGTTTAGATTTGGGGTTAGGTTTAGATTTTAGGTTTAGATTTGGGGTTAGGTTTAGATTTAGGGTTAGGTTTAGATTTTAGGTTTAGATTTGGGGTTAGGTTTAGATTTTAGGTTTAGATATGGGGTTAGGTTTAGATTTGGGGTTAGGTTTAGATTTTAGGTTTAGATTTGGGGTTAGGTGTAGATTTGGAGTTAGGTTTAGATTTTAGGTTTAGATTTGGGGTTAGGTTTAGATTTTAGGTTTAGATTTTAGGTTTAGATTTGGGGTTAGGTTTAGATTTTAGGTTTAGATTTGGGGTTAGGTTTAGATTTGGGGTTAGGTTTAGATTTTAGGTTTAGATTTGGGGTTAGGTTTAGATTTTAGGTTTAAATTTGGGGTTAGGTTTAGATTTTAGGTTTAGATTTGGGGTTAGGTTTAGATTTGGGGTTAGGTTTAGATTTTAGGTTTAGATTTGGGGTTAGGTTTAGATTTTAGGTTTACATTTGGGGTTAGATTTAGATTTGGGGTTAGGTTTAGATTTTAGGTTTAGATTTGGGGTTAGGTTTAGATTTTAGGTTTAGATTTGGGGTTAGGTTTAGATTTGGGGTTAGGTTTAGATTTTAGATTTAGATTTGGGGTTAGGTTTAGATTTGGGGTTAGGTTTAGATTTTAGGTTTAGATTTCGGGTTAGGTTTAGATTTTAAGTTTAGATTTTTGGTTTAGATTTGGGGTTAGGTTTAGATTTTAGGTTTAGATTTGGGGTTAGGTTTAGATTTTAGGTTTAGATTTGGGGTTAGGTTTACATTTTAGGTTTATATTTGGGGTAAGGTTTAGATTTGGGGTTAGGTTTAGATTTTAGGTTTAGATTTGGGGTTAGGTTTAGATTTGGGGTTAGGTTTAGATTTTAGGTTTAGATTTGGGGTTAGGTTTAGATTTTAGGTTTAGATATGGGGTTAGGTTTAGATTTGGGGTTAGGTTTAGATTTTAGGTTTAGATTTGGGGTTAGGTTTAGATTTGGAGTTAGGTTTAGATTTTAGGTTTAGATTTGGGGTTAGGTTTAGATTTTAGGTTTAGATTTGGGGTTAGGTTTAGATTTTAGGTTTAGATTTGGGGTTAGGTTTAGATTTGGGGTTAGGTTTAGATTTTAGGTTTAGATTTGGGGTTAGGTTTAGATTTTAGGTTTAGATTTGGGGTTAGGTTTAGATTTAAGTTTTAGATTTGGGGTTAGGTTTAGATTTTAGGTTTAGATTTTAGGTTTAGATTTGGGGTTAGGTTTAGATTTTAGGTTTAGATTTGGGGTTAGGTTTAGATTTGGGGTTAGGTTTAGATTTTAGGTTTAGATTTGGGGTTAGGTTTAGATTTAAGGTTTAGATTTGGGGTTAGGTTTAGATTTGGGGTTAGGTTTAGATTTTAGGTTTAGATTTGGGGTTAGGTTTAGATTTGGACTTAGGTTTAGATTTTAGGTTTAGATTTGGGGTTAGGTTTAGATTTGGGGTTAGGTTTAGATTTTAGGTTTAGATTTGGGGTTAGGTTTAGATTTTAGGTTTAGATTTTAGGTTTAGATTTTAGGTTTAGATTTGGGGTTAGGTTTAGATTTTAGGTTTAGATTTGGGGTTAGGTGTAGATTTGAGGTTAGGTTTAGATTTTAGGTTTAGATTTGGGGTTAGGTTTAGATTTGGGGTTAGGTTTAGATTTTAGGTTTAGATTTGGGGTTAGGTTTAGATTTGGGGTTAGGTTTAGATTTTAGGTTTAGATTTGGGGTTAGGTTTAGATTTTAGGTTTAGATTTTAGGTTTAGATTTGGGGTTAGGTTTAGATTTTAGGTTTAGATTTGGGGTTAGGTTTAGATTTTAGGTTTAAATTTGGGGTTATGTTTAGATTTTAGGTTTATATTTGGGGTAAGGTTTAGATTTGGGATTAGGTTTAGATTTTAGGTTTAGATTTGGGGTTAGGTTTAGATTTGGGGTTAGGTTTAGATTTTAGGTTTAGATTTGGGGTTAGGTTTAGATTTTAGGTTTAGATATGGGGTTAGGTTTAGATTTGGGGTTAGGTTTAGATTTTAGGTTTAGATTTGGGGTTAGGTTTAGATTTTAGGTTTAGATTTTAGGTTTAGATTTGGGGTTAGGTTTAGATTTTAGGTTTAGATTTGGGGTTAGGTTTAGATTTGGGGTTAGGTTTAGATTTTAGGTTTAGATTTGGGGTTAGGTTTAGATTTGGGGTTAGGTTTAGATTTTAGGTTTAGATTTGGGGTTAGGTTTAGATTTTAGGTTTAGATTTGGGGTTAGGTTTAGATTTGGGGTTAGGTTTAGATTTTAGATTAGATTTGGGGTTAGGTTTAGATTTGGGGTTAGGTTTAGATTTTAGGTTTAGATTTGGGGTTAGGTTTAGATTTTAGGTTTAGATTTGGGGTTAGGTTTAGATTTAAGGTTTAGATTTGGGGTTAGGTTTAGATTTGGGGTTAGGTTTAGATTTTAGGTTTAGATTTGGGGTTAGGTTTAGATTTTAGGTTTAGATTTGGGGTTAGGTTTAGATTTTAGGTTAGGTTTAGATTTTAGGTTTATATTTGGGGTTAGGTTTAGATTTGGGGTTAGGTTTAGATTTTAGGTTTAGATTTGGGGTTAGGTTTAGATTTTAGGTTTAGATTTTAGGTTTAGATTTGGGGTTAGGTTTATATTTTAGGTTTAGATTTGGGGTTAGGTTTAGATTTCAGGTTTATATTTGGGGTAAGGTTTAGATTTGGGGTTAGGTTTAGATTTTAGGTTTAGATTTGGGGTTAGGTTTAGAATTGGGGTTAGGTTTAGATTTTAGGTTTAGATTTGGGGTTAGGTTTAGATTTTAGGTTTAGATATGGGGTTAGGTTTAGATTTGGGGTTAGGTTTAGATTTTAGGTTTAGATTTGGGGTTAGGTTTAGATTTGGAGTTAGGTTTAGATTTTAGGTTTAGATTTGGGGTTAGGTTTAGATTTGGAGTTAGGTTTAGATTTTAGGTTTAGATTTGGGGTTAGGTTTAGATTTTAGGTTTAGATTTGGGGTTAGGTGTAGATTTGGGGTTAGGTTTAGATTTTAGGTTTAGATTTGGGGTTAGGTTTAGATTTGGGGTTAGGTTTAGATTTTAGGTTTAGATTTGGGGTTAGGTTTAGATTTTAGGTTTAGATTTTAGGTTTAGATTTGGGGTTAGGTTTAGATTTTAGGTTTAGATTTGGGGTTAGGTTTAGATTTTAGGTTTAGATTTGGGGTTAGGTTTAGATTTTAGGTTTAGATATGGGGTTAGGTTTAGATTTGGGGTTAGGTTTAGATTTTAGGTTTAGATTTGGGGTTAGGTTTAGATTTTAGGTTTAGATTTTAGGTTTAGATTTGGGGTTAGGTTTAGATTTTAGGTTTAGATTTGGGGTTAGGTGTAGATTTGGGGTTAGGTTTAGATTTTAGGTTTAGATTTGGGGTTAGGTTTAGATTTTAGGTTTAGATTTTAGGTTTAGATTTGGGGTTAGGTTTAGATTTAAGTTTTAGATTTGGGGTTAGGTTTAGATTTTAGGTTTAGATTTTAGGTTTAGATTTGGGGTTAGGTTTAGATTTTAGGTTTAGATTTGGGGTTAGGTTTAGATTTGGGGTTAGGTTTAGATTTTAGGTTTAGATTTGGGGTTAGGTTTAGATTTAAGGTTTAGATTTGGGGTTAGGTTTAGATTTGGGGTTAGGTTTAGATTTTAGGTTTAGATTTGGGGTTAGGTTTAGATTTGGAGTTAGGTTTAGATTTTAGGTTTAGATTTGGGGTTAGGTTTAGATTTGGGGTTAGGTTTAGATTTTAGGTTTAGATTTGGGGTTAGGTTTAGATTTTAGGTTTAGATTTTAGGTTTAGATTTTAGGTTTAGATTTGGGGTTAGGTTTAGATTTTAGGTTTATATTTGGTGTAAGGTTTAGATTTGGGGTTAGGTTTAGATTTTAGGTTTAGATTTGGGGTTAGGTTTAGATTTTAGGTTTAGATTTGGGGTTAGGTGTAGATTTGAGGTTAGGTTTAGATTTTAGGTTTAGATTTGGGGTTAGGTTTAGATTTGGGGTTAGGTTTAGATTTTAGGTTTAGATTTGGGGTTAGGTTTAGATTTGGGGTTAGGTTTAGATTTTAGGTTTAGATTTGGGGTTAGGTTTAGATTTTAGGTTTAGATTTTAGGTTTAGATTTGGGGTTAGGTTTAGATTTTAGGTTTAGATTTGGGGTTAGGTTTAGATTTTAGGTTTAAATTTGGGGTTATGTTTAGATTTTAGGTTTATATTTGGGGTAAGGTTTAGATTTGGGATTAGGTTTAGATTTTAGGTTTAGATTTGGGGTTAGGTTTAGATTTGGGGTTAGGTTTAGATTTTAGGTTTAGATTTGGGGTTAGGTTTAGATTTTAGGTTTAGATATGGGGTTAGGTTTAGATTTGGGGTTAGGTTTAGATTTTAGGTTTAGATTTGGGGTTAGGTTTAGATTTTAGGTTTAGATTTTAGGTTTAGATTTGGGGTTAGGTTTAGATTTTAGGTTTAGATATGGGGTTAGGTTTAGATTTTAGGTTTAGATTTGGGGTTAGGTTTAGATTTGGGGTTAGGTTTAGATTTTAGGTTTAGATTTGGGGTTAGGTTTAGATTTTAGGTTTAGATTTGGGGTTAGGTTTAGATTTGGGGTTAGGTTTAGATTTTAGATTAGATTTGGGGTTAGGTTTAGATTTGGGGTTAGGTTTAGATTTTAGGTTTAGATTTGGGGTTAGGTTTAGATTTTAGGTTTAGATTTGGGGTTAGGTTTAGATTTAAGGTTTAGATTTGGGGTTAGGTTTAGATTTGGGGTTAGGTTTAGATTTTAGGTTTAGATTTGGGGTTAGGTTTAGATTTTAGGTTAGGTTTAGATTTTAGGTTTAGATTTGGGGTTAGGTTTAGATTTGGGGTTAGGTTTAGATTTTAGGTTTAGATTTGGGGTTAGGTTTAGATTTTAGGTTTAGATTTTAGGTTTAGATTTGGGGTTAGGTTTATATTTTAGGTTTAGATTTGGGGTTAGGTTTAGATTTGGGGTTAGGTTTAGATTTTAGGTTTAGATTTTGGGTTAGGTTTAGATTTTAGGTTTAGATTTTAGGTTTAGATTTGGGGTTAGGTTTAGATTTTAGGTTTAGATTTGGGGTTAGGTTTAGATTTTAGGTTTAGATTTTAGGTTTAGATTTGGGGTTAGGTTTAGATTTTAGGTTTAGATTTGGGGTTAGGTTTAGATTTTAGGTTTAGATTTGGGGTTAGGTTTAGATTTTAGGTTTAGATATGGGGTTAGGTTTAGATTTGGGGTTAGGTTTAGATTTTAGGTTTAGATTTGGGGTTAGGTTTAGATTTTAGGTTTAGATTTTAGGTTTAGATTTGGGGTTAGGTTTAGATTTTAGGTTTAGATTTGGGGTTAGGTGTAGATTTGGGGTTAGGTTTAGATTTTAGGTTTAGATTTGGGGTTAGGTTTAGATTTTAGGTTTAGATTTTAGGTTTAGATTTGGGGTTAGGTTTAGATTTAAGTTTTAGATTTGGGGTTAGGTTTAGATTTTAGGTTTAGATTTTAGGTTTAGATTTGGGGTTAGGTTTAGATTTTAGGTTTAGATTTGGGGTTAGGTTTAGATTTGGGGTTAGGTTTAGATTTTAGGTTTAGATTTGGGGTTAGGTTTAGATTTAAGGTTTAGATTTGGGGTTAGGTTTAGATTTGGGGTTAGGTTTAGATTTTAGGTTTAGATTTGGGGTTAGGTTTAGATTTGGAGTTAGGTTTAGATTTTAGGTTTAGATTTGGGGTTAGGTTTAGATTTGGGGTTAGGTTTAGATTTTAGGTTTAGATTTGGGGTTAGGTTTAGATTTTAGGTTTAGATTTTAGGTTTAGATTTTAGGTTTAGATTTGGGGTTAGGTTTAGATTTTAGGTTTATATTTGGTGTAAGGTTTAGATTTGGGGTTAGGTTTAGATTTTAGGTTTAGATTTGGGGTTAGGTTTAGATTTTAGGTTTAGATTTGGGGTTAGGTGTAGATTTGAGGTTAGGTTTAGATTTTAGGTTTAGATTTGGGGTTAGGTTTAGATTTGGGGTTAGGTTTAGATTTTAGGTTTAGATTTGGGGTTAGGTTTAGATTTGGGGTTAGGTTTAGATTTTAGGTTTAGATTTGGGGTTAGGTTTAGATTTTAGGTTTAGATTTTAGGTTTAGATTTGGGGTTAGGTTTAGATTTTAGGTTTAGATTTGGGGTTAGGTTTAGATTTTAGGTTTAAATTTGGGGTTATGTTTAGATTTTAGGTTTATATTTGGGGTAAGGTTTAGATTTGGGATTAGGTTTAGATTTTAGGTTTAGATTTGGGGTTAGGTTTAGATTTGGGGTTAGGTTTAGATTTTAGGTTTAGATTTGGGGTTAGGTTTAGATTTTAGGTTTAGATATGGGGTTAGGTTTAGATTTGGGGTTAGGTTTAGATTTTAGGTTTAGATTTGGGGTTAGGTTTAGATTTTAGGTTTAGATTTTAGGTTTAGATTTGGGGTTAGGTTTAGATTTTAGGTTTAGATATGGGGTTAGGTTTAGATTTTAGGTTTAGATTTGGGGTTAGGTTTAGATTTGGGGTTAGGTTTAGATTTTAGGTTTAGATTTGGGGTTAGGTTTAGATTTTAGGTTTAGATTTGGGGTTAGGTTTAGATTTGGGGTTAGGTTTAGATTTTAGATTAGATTTGGGGTTAGGTTTAGATTTGGGGTTAGGTTTAGATTTTAGGTTTAGATTTGGGGTTAGGTTTAGATTTTAGGTTTAGATTTGGGGTTAGGTTTAGATTTAAGGTTTAGATTTGGGGTTAGGTTTAGATTTGGGGTTAGGTTTAGATTTTAGGTTTAGATTTGGGGTTAGGTTTAGATTTTAGGTTAGGTTTAGATTTTAGGTTTAGATTTGGGGTTAGGTTTAGATTTGGGGTTAGGTTTAGATTTTAGGTTTAGATTTGGGGTTAGGTTTAGATTTTAGGTTTAGATTTTAGGTTTAGATTTGGGGTTAGGTTTATATTTTAGGTTTAGATTTGGGGTTAGGTTTAGATTTCAGGTTTATATTTGGGGTAAGGTTTAGATTTGGGGTTAGGTTTAGATTTTAGGTTTAGATTTGGGGTTAGGTTTAGAATTGGGTTAGGTTTAGATTTTAGGTTTAGATTTGGGGTTAGGTTTAGATTTTAGGTTTAGATATGGGGTTAGGTTTAGATTTGGGGTTAGGTTTAGATTTTAGGTTTAGATTTGGGGTTAGGTTTAGATTTGGAGTTAGGTTTAGATTTTAGGTTTAGATTTGGGGTTAGGTTTAGATTTGGAGTTAGGTTTAGATTTTAGGTTTAGATTTGGGGTTAGGTTTAGATTTTAGGTTTAGATTTGGGGTTAGGTTTAGATTTTAGGTTTAGATTTGGGGTTAGGTGTAGATTTGGGGTTAGGTTTAGATTTTAGGTTTAGATTTGGGGTTAGGTTTAGATTTGGGGTTAGGTTTAGATTTTAGGTTTAGATTTGGGGTTAGGTTTAGATTTTAGGTTTAGATTTTAGGTTTAGATTTGGGGTTAGGTTTAGATTTTAGGTTTAGATTTGGGGTTAGGTTTAGATTTTAGGTTTAGATTTGGGGTTAGGTTTAGATTTTAGGTTTAGATATGGGGTTAGGTTTAGATTTGGGGTTAGGTTTAGATTTTAGGTTTAGATTTGGGGTTAGGTTTAGATTTTAGGTTTAGATTTTAGGTTTAGATTTGGGGTTAGGTTTAGATTTTAGGTTTAGATTTGGGGTTAGGTTTAGATTTGGGGTTAGGTTTAGATTTTAGGTTTAGATTTGGGGTTAGGTTTAGATTTGGGGTTAGGTTTAGATTTTAGGTTTAGATTTGGGGTTAGGTTTAGATTTTAGGTTTAGATTTGGGGTTAGGTTTAGATTTGGGGTTAGGTTTAGATTTTAGATTAGATTTGGGGTTAGGTTTAGATTTGGGGTTAGGTTTAGATTTTAGGTTTAGATTTGGGGTTAGGTTTAGATTTTAGGTTTAGATTTGGGGTTAGGTTTAGATTTTAGGTTTAGATTTGGGGTTAGGTTTAGATTTGGGGTTAGGTTTAGATTTTAGGTTTAGATTTGGGGTTAGGTTTAGATTTTAGGTTTAGATTTTAGGTTTAGATTTGGGGTTAGGTTTAGATTTTAGGTTTAGATTTGGGGTTAGGTTTAGATTTGGGGTTAGGTTTAGATTTTAGGTTTAGATTTGGGGTTAGGTTTAGATTTGGGGTTAGGTTTAGATTTTAGGTTTAGATTTGGGGTTAGGTTTAGATTTTAGGTTTAGATTTGGGGTTAGGTTTAGATTTGGGGTTAGGTTTAGATTTTAGATTAGATTTGGGGTTAGGTTTAGATTTGGGGTTAGGTTTAGATTTTAGGTTTAGATTTGGGGTTAGGTTTAGATTTTAGGTTTAGATTTGGGGTTAGGTTTAGATTTAAGGTTTAGATTTGGGGTTAGGTTTAGATTTGGGGTTAGGTTTAGATTTTAGGTTTAGATTTGGGGTTAGGTTTAGATTTTAGGTTTAGATTTGGGGTTAGGTTTAGATTTTAGGTTAGGTTTAGATTTTAGGTTTAGATTTGGGGTTAGGTTTAGATTTGGGGTTAGGTTTATATTTTAGGTTTAGATTTGGGGTTAGGTTTAGATTTCAGGTTTATATTTGGGGTAAGGTTTAGATTTGGGGTTAGGTTTAGATTTTAGGTTTAGATTTGGGGTTAGGTTTAGATTTCAGGTTTATATTTGGGGTAAGGTTTAGATTTGGGGTTAGGTTTAGATTTTAGGTTTAGATTTGGGGTTAGGTTTAGAATTGGGGTTAGGTTTATATTTTAGGTTTAGATTGGGGTTAGGTTTAGATTTTAGGTTTAGATATGGGGTTAGGTTTAGATTTGGGGTTAGGTTTAGATTTTAGGTTTAGATTTGGGGTTAGGTTTAGATTTGGAGTTAGGTTTAGATTTTAGGTTTAGATTTGGGGTTAGGTTTAGATTTGGAGTTAGGTTTAGATTTTAGGTTTAGATTTGGGGTTAGGTTTAGATTTTAGGTTTAGATTTGGGGTTAGGTTTAGATTTTAGGTTTAGATTTGGGGTTAGGTGTAGATTTGGGGTTAGGTTTAGATTTTAGGTTTAGATTTGGTGTTAGGTTTAGATTTGGGGTTAGGTTTAGATTTTAGGTTTAGATTTGGGGTTAGGTTTAGATTTTAGGTTTAGATTTTAGGTTTAGATTTGGGGTTAGGTTTAGATTTTAGGTTTAGATTTGGGGTTAGGTTTAGATTTTAGGTTTAGATTTGGGGTTAGGTTTAGATTTTAGGTTTAGATATGGGGTTAGGTTTAGATTTGGGGTTAGGTTTAGATTTTAGGTTTAGATTTGGGGTTAGGTTTAGATTTTAGGTTTAGATTTTAGGTTTAGATTTGGGGTTAGGTTTAGATTTTAGGTTTAGATTTGGGGTTAGGTTTAGATTTGGGGTTAGGTTTAGATTTTAGGTTTAGATTTGGGGTTAGGTTTAGATTTGGGGTTAGGTTTAGATTTTAGGTTTAGATTTGGGGTTAGGTTTAGATTTGGGGTTAGGTTTAGATTTTAGGTTTAGATTTGGGGTTAGGTTTAGATTTTAGGTTAGGTTTAGATTTTAGGTTTAGATTTGGGGTTAGGTTTAGATTTGGGGTTAGGTTTAGATTTTAGGTTTAGATTTGGGGTTAGGTTTAGATTTTAGGTTTAGATTTTAGGTTTAGATTTGGGGTTAGGTTTATATTTTAGGTTTAGATTTGGGGTTAGGTTTAGATTTCAGGTTTATATTTGGGGTAAGGTTTAGATTTGGGGTTAGGTTTAGATTTTAGGTTTAGATTTGGGGTTAGGTTTAGAATTGGGGTTAGGTTTAGATTTTAGGTTTAGATTTGGGGTTAGGTTTAGATTTTAGGTTTAGATATGGGGTTAGGTTTAGATTTGGGGTTAGGTTTAGATTTTAGGTTTAGATTTGGGGTTAGGTTTAGATTTGGAGTTAGGTTTAGATTTTAGGTTTAGATTTGGGGTTAGGTTTAGATTTGGAGTTAGGTTTAGATTTTAGGTTTAGATTTGGGGTTAGGTTTAGATTTTAGGTTTAGATTTGGGGTTAGGTTTAGATTTTAGGTTTAGATTTGGGGTTAGGTGTAGATTTGGGGTTAGGTTTAGATTTTAGGTTTAGATTTGGGGTTAGGTTTAGATTTGGGGTTAGGTTTAGATTTTAGGTTTAGATTTGGGGTTAGGTTTAGATTTTAGGTTTAGATTTTAGGTTTAGATTTGGGGTTAGGTTTAGATTTTAGGTTTAGATTTGGGGTTAGGTTTAGATTTTAGGTTTAGATATGGGGTTAGGTTTAGATTTGGGGTTAGGTTTAGATTTTAGGTTTAGATTTGGGGTTAGGTTTAGATTTTAGGTTTAGATTTTAGGTTTAGATTTGGGGTTAGGTTTAGATTTTAGGTTTAGATTTGGGGTTAGGTTTAGATTTGGGGTTAGGTTTAGATTTTAGGTTTAGATTTGGGGTTAGGTTTAGATTTGGGGTTAGGTTTAGATTTTAGGTTTAGATTTGGGGTTAGGTTTAGATTTTAGGTTTAGATTTGGGGTTAGGTTTAGATTTGGGGTTAGGTTTAGATTTTAGATTAGATTTGGGGTTAGGTTTAGATTTGGGGTTAGGTTTAGATTTTAGGTTTAGATTTGGGGTTAGGTTTAGATTTTAGGTTTAGATTTGGGGTTAGGTTTAGATTTTAGGTTTAGATTTGGGGTTAGGTTTAGATTTGGGGTTAGGTTTAGATTTTAGGTTTAGATTTGGGGTTAGGTTTAGATTTTAGGTTTAGATTTTAGGTTTAGATTTGGGGTTAGGTTTAGATTTTAGGTTTAGATTTGGGGTTAGGTTTAGATTTGGGGTTAGGTTTAGATTTTAGGTTTAGATTTGGGGTTAGGTTTAGATTTGGGGTTAGGTTTAGATTTTAGGTTTAGATTTGGGGTTAGGTTTAGATTTTAGGTTTAGATTTGGGGTTAGGTTTAGATTTGGGGTTAGGTTTAGATTTTAGATTAGATTTGGGGTTAGGTTTAGATTTGGGGTTAGGTTTAGATTTTAGGTTTAGATTTGGGGTTAGGTTTAGATTTTAGGTTTAGATTTGGGGTTAGGTTTAGATTTAAGGTTTAGATTTGGGGTTAGGTTTAGATTTGGGGTTAGGTTTAGATTTTAGGTTTAGATTTGGGGTTAGGTTTAGATTTTAGGTTTAGATTTGGGGTTAGGTTTAGATTTTAGGTTAGGTTTAGATTTTAGGTTTAGATTTGGGGTTAGGTTTAGATTTGGGGTTAGGTTTATATTTTAGGTTTAGATTTGGGGTTAGGTTTAGATTTTAGGTTTATATTTGGGGTAAGGTTTAGATTTGGGGTTAGGTTTAGATTTTAGGTTTAGATTTGGGGTTAGGTTTAGATTTCAGGTTTATATTTGGGGTAAGGTTTAGATTTGGGGTTAGGTTTAGATTTTAGGTTTAGATTTGGGGTTAGGTTTAGAATTGGGGTTAGGTTTATATTTTAGGTTTAGATTTGGGGTTAGGTTTAGATTTTAGGTTTAGATATGGGGTTAGGTTTAGATTTGGGGTTAGGTTTAGATTTTAGGTTTAGATTTGGGGTTAGGTTTAGATTTGGAGTTAGGTTTAGATTTTAGGTTTAGATTTGGGGTTAGGTTTAGATTTGGAGTTAGGTTTAGATTTTAGGTTTAGATTTGGGGTTAGGTTTAGATTTTAGGTTTAGATTTGGGGTTAGGTTTAGATTTTAGGTTTAGATTTGGGGTTAGGTGTAGATTTGGGGTTAGGTTTAGATTTTAGGTTTAGATTTGGTGTTAGGTTTAGATTTGGGGTTAGGTTTAGATTTTAGGTTTAGATTTGGGGTTAGGTTTAGATTTTAGGTTTAGATTTTAGGTTTAGATTTGGGGTTAGGTTTAGATTTTAGGTTTAGATTTGGGGTTAGGTTTAGATTTTAGGTTTAGATTTGGGGTTAGGTTTAGATTTTAGGTTTAGATATGGGGTTAGGTTTAGATTTGGGGTTAGGTTTAGATTTTAGGTTTAGATTTGGGGTTAGGTTTAGATTTTAGGTTTAGATTTTAGGTTTAGATTTGGGGTTAGGTTTAGATTTTAGGTTTAGATTTGGGGTTAGGTTTAGATTTGGGGTTAGGTTTAGATTTTAGGTTTAGATTTTGGGTTAGGTTTAGATTTGGGGTTAGGTTTAGATTTTAGGTTTAGATTTGGGGTTAGGTTTAGATTTTAGGTTTAGATTTGGGGTTAGGTTTAGATTTGGGGTTAGGTTTAGATTTTAGGTTTAGATTTGGGGTTAGGTTTAGATTTTAGGTTTAGATTTGGGGTTAGGTTTAGATTTAAGGTTTAGATTTGGGGTTAGGTTTAGATTTGGGGTTAGGTTTAGATTTTAGGTTTAGATTTGGGGTTAGGTTTAGATTTTAGGTTTAGATTTGGGGTTAGGTTTAGATTTTAGGTTAGGTTTAGATTTTAGGTTTAGATTTGGGGTTAGGTTTAGATTTGGGGTTAGGTTTAGATTTTAGGTTTAGATTTGGGGTTAGGTTTAGATTTTAGGTTTAGATTTGGGGTTAGGTTTAGATTTGGGGTTAGGTTTAGATTTTAGGTTTAGATTTGGGGTTAGGTTTAGATTTTAGGTTTAGATTTGGGGTTAGGTTTAGATTTAAGGTTTAGATTTGGGGTTAGGTTTAGATTTGGGGTTAGGTTTAGATTTTAGGTTTAGATTTGGGGTTAGGTTTAGATTTTAGGTTTAGATTTGGGGTTAGGTTTAGATTTTAGGTTAGGTTTAGATTTTAGGTTTAGATTTGGGGTTAGGTTTAGATTTGGGGTTAGGTTTAGATTTTAGGTTTAGATTTGGGGTTAGGTTTAGATTTTAGGTTTAGATTTTAGGTTTAGATTTGGGGTTAGGTTTATATTTTAGGTTTAGATTTGGGGTTAGGTTTAGATTTCAGGTTTATATTTGGGGTAAGGTTTAGATTTGGGGTTAGGTTTAGATTTTAGGTTTAGATTTGGGGTTAGGTTTAGAATTGGGGTTAGGTTTAGATTTTAGGTTTAGATTTGGGGTTAGGTTTAGATTTTAGGTTTAGATATGGGGTTAGGTTTAGATTTGGGGTTAGGTTTAGATTTTAGGTTTAGATTTGGGGTTAGGTTTAGATTTGGAGTTAGGTTTAGATTTTAGGTTTAGATTTGGGGTTAGGTTTAGATTTTAGGTTTAGATTTGGGGTTAGGTTTAGATTTTAGGTTTAGATTTGGGGTTAGGTTTAGATTTGGGGTTAGGTTTAGATTTTAGGTTTAGATTTGGGGTTAGGTTTAGATTTTAGGTTTAGATTTGGGGTTAGGTTTAGATTTGGGGTTAGGTTTAGATTTTAGATTAGATTTGGGGTTAGGTTTAGATTTGGGGTTAGGTTTAGATTTTAGGTTTAGATTTGGGATTAGGTTTAGATTTTAGGTTTAGATTTGGGGTTAGGTTTAGATTTTAGGTTTAGATTTGGGGTTAGGTTTAGATTTGGGGTTAGGTTTAGATTTTAGGTTTAGATTTGGGGTTAGGTTTAGATTTTAGGTTTAGATTTGGGGTTAGGTTTAGATTTTAGGTTAGGTTTAGATTTTAGGTTTAGATTTGGGGTTAGGTTTAGATTTGGGGTTAGGTTTAGATTTTAGGTTTAGATTTGGGGTTAGGTTTAGATTTTAGGTTTAGATTTTAGGTTTAGATTTGGGGTTAGGTTTATATTTTAGGTTTAGATTTGGGGTTAGGTTTAGATTAGGTTTATATTTGGGGTAAGGTTTAGATTTGGGGTTAGGTTTAGATTTTAGGTTTAGATTTGGGGTTAGGTTTAGAATTGGGGTTAGGTTTAGATTTTAGGTTTAGATTTGGGGTTAGGTTTAGATTTTAGGTTTAGATATGGGGTTAGGTTTAGATTTGGGGTTAGGTTTAGATTTTAGGTTTAGATTTGGGGTTAGGTTTAGATTTGGAGTTAGGTTTAGATTTTAGGTTTAGATTTGGGGTTAGGTTTAGATTTGGAGTTAGGTTTAGATTTTAGGTTTAGATTTGGGGTTAGGTTTAGATTTTAGGTTTAGATTTGGGGTTAGGTTTAGATTTTAGGTTTAGATTTGGGGTTAGGTGTAGATTTGGGGTTAGGTTTAGATTTTAGGTTTAGATTTGGGGTTAGGTTTAGATTTGGGGTTAGGTTTAGATTTTAGGTTTAGATTTGGGTTAGGTTTAGATTTTAGGTTTAGATTTTAGGTTTAGATTTGGGGTTAGGTTTAGATTTTAGGTTTAGATTTGGGGTTAGGTTTAGATTTTAGGTTTAGATTTGGGGTTAGGTTTAGATTTTAGGTTTAGATATGGGGTTAGGTTTAGATTTGGGGTTAGGTTTAGATTTTAGGTTTAGATTTGGGGTTAGGTTTAGATTTTAGGTTTAGATTTTAGGTTTAGATTTGGGGTTAGGTTTAGATTTTAGGTTTAGATTTGGGGTTAGGTTTAGATTTGGGGTTAGGTTTAGATTTTAGGTTTAGATTTGGGGTTAGGTTTAGATTTGGGGTTAGGTTTAGATTTTAGGTTTAGATTTGGGGTTAGGTTTAGATTTTAGGTTTAGATTTGGGGTTAGGTTTAGATTTGGGGTTAGGTTTAGATTTTAGATTAGATTTGGGGTTAGGTTTAGATTTGGGGTTAGGTTTAGATTTTAGGTTTAGATTTGGGGTTAGGTTTAGATTTTAGGTTTAGATTTGGGGTTAGGTTTAGATTTAAGGTTTAGATTTGGGGTTAGGTTTAGATTTGGGGTTAGGTTTAGATTTTAGGTTTAGATTTGGGGTTAGGTTTAGATTTTAGGTTTAGATTTGGGGTTAGGTTTAGATTTTAGGGTTAGGTTTAGATTTTAGGTTTAGATTTGGGGTTAGGTTTAGATTTGGGTTAGGTTTAGATTTTAGGTTTAGATTTGGGGTTAGGTTTAGATTTTAGGTTTAGATTTTAGGTTTAGATTTGGGGTTAGGTTTATATTTTAGGTTTAGATTTGGGGTTAGGTTTAGATTTCAGGTTTATATTTGGGGTAAGGTTTAGATTTGGGGTTAGGTTTAGATTTTAGGTTTAGATTTGGGGTTAGGTTTAGAATTGGGGTTAGGTTTAGATTTTAGGTTTAGATTTGGGGTTAGGTTTAGATTTTAGGTTTAGATATGGGGTTAGGTTTAGATTTGGGGTTAGGTTTAGATTTTAGGTTTAGATTTGGGGTTAGGTTTAGATTTGGAGTTAGGTTTAGATTTTAGGTTTAGATTTGGGGTTAGGTTTAGATTTTAGGTTTAGATTTTAGGTTTAGATTTGGGGTTAGGTTTAGATTTTAGGTTTAGATTTGGGGTTAGGTTTAGATTTTAGGTTTAGATTTGGGGTTAGGTGTAGATTTGGGGTTAGGTTTAGTTTTAGGTTTAGATTTGGGGTTAGGTTTAGATTTGGGGTTAGGTTTAGATTTTAGGTTTAGATTTGGGGTTAGGTTTAGATTTTAGGTTAGGTTTAGATTTTAGGTTTAGATTTGGGGTTAGGTTTAGATTTGGGGTTAGGTTTAGATTTTAGGTTTAGATTTGGGGTTAGGTTTAGATTTTAGGTTTAGATTTTAGGTTTAGATTTGGGGTTAGGTTTATATTTTAGGTTTAGATTTGGGGTTAGGTTTAGATTTCAGGTTTATATTTGGGGTAAGGTTTAGATTTGGGGTTAGGTTTAGATTTTAGGTTTAGATTTGGGGTTAGGTTTAGAATTGGGGTTAGGTTTAGATTTTAGGTTTAGATTTGGGGTTAGGTTTAGATTTTAGGTTTAGATATGGGGTTAGGTTTAGATTTGGGGTTAGGTTTAGATTTTAGGTTTAGATTTGGGGTTAGGTTTAGATTTGGAGTTAGGTTTAGATTTTAGGTTTAGATTTGGGGTTAGGTTTAGATTTGGAGTTAGGTTTAGATTTTAGGTTTAGATTTGGGGTTAGGTTTAGATTTTAGGTTTAGATTTGGGGTTAGGTTTAGATTTTAGGTTTAGATTTGGGGTTAGGTGTAGATTTGGGGTTAGGTTTAGATTTTAGGTTTAGATTTGGGGTTAGGTTTAGATTTGGGGTTAGGTTTAGATTTTAGGTTTAGATTTGGGGTTAGGTTTAGATTTTAGGTTTAGATTTTAGGTTTAGATTTGGGGTTAGGTTTAGATTTTAGGTTTAGATTTGGGGTTAGGTTTAGATTTTAGGTTTAGATTTGGGGTTAGGTTTAAATTTTAGGTTTAGATATGGGGTTAGGTTTAGATTTGGGGTTAGGTTTAGATTTTAGGTTTAGATTTGGGGTTAGGTTTAGATTTTAGGTTTAGATTTTAGGTTTAGATTTGGGGTTAGGTTTAGATTTTAGGTTTAGATTTGGGGTTAGGTTTAGATTTGGGGTTAGGTTTAGATTTTAGGTTTAGATTTGGGGTTAGGTTTAGATTTGGGGTTAGGTTTAGATTTTAGGTTTAGATTTGGGGTTAGGTTTAGATTTTAGGTTTAGATTTGGGGTTAGGTTTAGATTTGGGGTTAGGTTTAGATTTTAGATTAGATTTGGGGTTAGGTTTAGATTTGGGGTTAGGTTTAGATTTTAGGTTTAGATTTGGGGTTAGGTTTAGATTTTAGGTTTAGATTTGGGGTTAGGTTTAGATTTAAGGTTTAGATTTGGGGTTAGGTTTAGATTTGGGGTTAGGTTTAGATTTTAGGTTTAGATTTGGGGTTAGGTTTAGATTTTAGGTTTAGATTTGGGGTTAGGTTTAGATTTTAGGTTAGGTTTAGATTTTAGGTTTAGATTTGGGGTTAGGTTTAGATTTGGGGTTAGGTTTAGATTTTAGGTTTAGATTTGGGGTTAGGTTTAGATTTTAGGTTTAGATTTTAGGTTTAGATTTGGGGTTAGGTTTATATTTTAGGTTTAGATTTGGGGTTAGGTTTAGATTTCAGGTTTATATTTGGGGTAAGGTTTAGATTTGGGGTTAGGTTTAGATTTTAGGTTTAGATTTGGGGTTAGGTTTAGAATTGGGGTTAGGTTTAGATTTTAGGTTTAGATTTGGGGTTAGGTTTAGATTTTAGGTTTAGATATAGGGTTAGGTTTAGATTTGGGGTTAGGTTTAGATTTTAGGTTTAGATTTGGGGTTAGGTTTAGATTTGGAGTTAGGTTTAGATTTTAGGTTTAGATTTGGGGTTAGGTTTAGATTTTAGGTTTAGATTTTAGGTTTAGATTTGGGGTTAGGTTTAGATTTTAGGTTTAGATTTGGGGTTAGGTTTAGATTTTAGGTTTAGATTTTAGGTTTAGATTTGGGGTTAGGTTTAGATTTTAGGTTTAGATTTGGGGTAAGGTTTAGATTTGGGGTTAGGTTTAGATTTTAGGTTTAGATTTGGGGTTAGGTTTAGATTTAGGGTTAGGTTTAGATTTTAGGTTTAGATTTGGGGTTAGGTTTAGATTTTAGGTTTAGATTTGGGGTTAGGTTTAGATTTTAGGTTTAGATTTGGAGTTAGGTTTAGATTTTAGGTTTATATTTGGGGTAAGGTTTAGATTTGGGGTTAGGTTTAGATTTTAGGTTTAGATTTGGGGTTAGGTTTAGATTTTAGGTTTAGATTTGGGGTTAGGTGTAGATTTGGGGTTAGGTTTAGATTTTAGGTTTAGATTTGGGGTTAGGTTTAGATTTTAGGTTTAGATTTTAGGTTTAGATTTGGGGTTAGGTTTAGATGTTAGGTTTAGATTTGGGGTTAGGTTTAGATTTTAGGTTTAGATTTGGGGTTAGGTTTAGATTTTAGGTTTAGATTTGGGGTTAGGTTTAGATTTGGGGTTAGGTTTAGATTTTAGGTTTAGATTTGGGGTTAGGTTTAGATTTGGGGTTAGGTTTAGATTTTAGGTTTAGATTTGGGGTTAGGTTTAGATTTGGGGTTAGGTTTAGATTTTAGGTTTAGATTTGGGGTTAGGTTTAGATTTGGGGTTAGGTTTAGATATGGGGTTAGGTTTAGATTTGGGGTTAGGTTTAGATTTTAGGTTTAGATTTGGGGTTAGGTTTAGATTTGGAGTTAGGTTTAGATTTTAGGTTTAGATTTGGGGTTAGGTGTAGATTTGGGGTTAGGTTTAGATTTTAGGTTTAGATTTGGGGTTAGGTTTAGATTTTAGGTTTAGATTTGGGGTTAGGTTTAGATTTGGGGTTAGGTTTAGATTTTAGGTTTAGATTTGGGGTAAGGTTTAGATTTGGGGTTAGGTTTAGATTTTAGGTTTAGATTTGGGGTTAGGTTTAGATTTTAGGTTTAGATTTTAGGTTTAGATTTGGGGTTAGGTTTAGATTTTAGGTTTAGATTTGGGGTTAGGTTTAGATTTTAGGTTTAGATTTGGGGTTAGGTTTACATTTTAGGTTTATATTTGGGGTAAGGTTTAGATTTGGGGTTAGGTTTAGATTTTAGGTTTAGATTTGGGGTTAGGTTTAGATTTGGGGTTAGGTTTAGATTTTCGGTTTAGATTTGGGGTTAGGTTTAGATTTTAGGTTTAGATATGGGGTTAGGTTTAGATTTGGGGTTAGGTTTAGATTTTAGGTTTAGATTTGGGGTTAGGTTTAGATTTGGAGTTAGGTTTAGATTTTAGGTTTAGATTTGGGGTTAGGTTTAGATTTTAGGTTTAGATTTGGGGTTAGGTTTAGATTTTAGGTTTAGATTTGGGGTTAGGTGTAGATTTGGGGTTAGGTTTAGATTTTAGGTTTAGATTTGGGGTTAGGTTTAGATTTTAGGTTTAGATTTTAGGTTTAGATTTGGGGTTAGGTTTAGATTTGGGGTTAGGTTTAGATTTTAGGTTTAGATTTGGGGTAAGGTTAGATTTGGGGTTAGGTTTAGATTTTAGGTTTAGATTTGGGGTTAGGTTTAGATTTTAGGTTTAGATTTGGGGTTAGGTTTAGATTTGGGGTTAGGTTTAGATTTTAGGTTTAGATTTGGGGTTAGGTTTAGATTTAAGTTTTAGATTTGGGGTTAGGTTTAGATTTTAGGTTTAGATTTTAGGTTTAGATTTGGGGTTAGGTTTAGATTTTAGGTTTAGATTTGGGGTTAGGTTTAGATTTGGGGTTAGGTTTAGATTTTAGGTTTAGATTTGGGGTTAGGTTTAGATTTGGGGTTAGGTTTAGATTTTAGGTTTAGATTTGGGGTTAGGTTTAGATTTAAGGTTTAGATTTGGGGTTAGGTTTAGATTTGGGGTTAGGTTTAGATTTTAGGTTTAGATTTGGGGTTTGGTTTAGATTTTAGGTTAGGTTTAGATTTTAGGTTTAGATTTGGGGTTAGGTTTAGATTTGGGGTTAGGTTTAGATTTTAGGTTTAGATTTGGGGTTAGGTTTAGATTTTAGGTTTAGATTTTAGGTTTAGATTTGGGGTTAGGTTTAGATTTTAGGTTTAGATTTGGGGTTAGGTTTAGATTTTAGGTTTATATTTGGGGTAAGGTTTAGATTTGGGGTTAGGTTTAGATTTTAGGTTTAGATTTTGGGTTAGGTGTAGATTTGGGGTTAGGTTTAGATTTTAGGTTTAGATTTGGGGTTAGGTTTAGATTTTAGGTTTAGATTTGGGGTTAGGTTTAGATTTGGGGTTAGGTTTAGATTTTAGGTTTAGATTTGGGGTTAGGTTTAGATTTGGGGTTAGGTTTATATTTTAGGTTTAGATTTGGGGTTAGGTTTAGATTTCAGGTTTATATTTGGGGTAAGGTTTAGATTTGGGGTTAGGTTTAGATTTTAGGTTTAGATTTGGGGTTAGGTTTAGAATTGGGGTTAGGTTTAGATTTTAGGTTTAGATTTGGGGTTAGGTTTAGATTTTAGGTTTAGATATGGGGTTAGGTTTAGATTTGGGGTTAGGTTTAGATTTTAGGTTTAGATTTGGGGTTAGGTTTAGATTTGGAGTTAGGTTTAGATTTTAGGTTTAGATTTGGGGTTAGGTTTAGATTTTAGGTTTAGATTTTAGGTTTAGATTTGGGGTTAGGTTTAGATTTTAGGTTTAGATTTGGGGTTAGGTGTAGATTTGGGGTTAGGTTTAGATTTTAGGTTTAGATTTGGGGTTAGGTTTAGATTTGGGGTTAGGTTTAGATTTTAGGTTTAGATTTGGGGTTAGGTTTAGATTTTAGGTTAGGTTTAGATTTTAGGTTTAGATTTGGGGTTAGGTTTAGATTTGGGGTTAGGTTTAGATTTTAGGTTTAGATTTGGGGTTAGGTTTAGATTTTAGGTTTAGATTTTAGGTTTAGATTTGGGGTTAGGTTTATATTTTAGGTTTAGATTTGGGGTTAGGTTTAGATTTCAGGTTTATATTTGGGGTAAGGTTTAGATTTGGGGTTAGGTTTAGATTTTAGGTTTAGATTTGGGGTTAGGTTTAGAATTGGGGTTAGGTTTAGATTTTAGGTTTAGATTTGGGGTTAGGTTTAGATTTTAGGTTTAGATATGGGGTTAGGTTTAGATTTGGGGTTAGGTTTAGATTTTAGGTTTAGATTTGGGGTTAGGTTTAGATTTGGAGTTAGGTTTAGATTTTAGGTTTAGATTTGGGGTTAGGTTTAGATTTGGAGTTAGGTTTAGATTTTAGGTTTAGATTTGGGGTTAGGTTTAGATTTTAGGTTTAGATTTGGGGTTAGGTTTAGATTTTAGGTTTAGATTTGGGGTTAGGTGTAGATTTGGGGTTAGGTTTAGATTTTAGGTTTAGATTTGGGGTTAGGTTTAGATTTGGGGTTAGGTTTAGATTTTAGGTTTAGATTTGGGGTTAGGTTTAGATTTTAGGTTTAGATTTTAGGTTTAGATTTGGGGTTAGGTTTAGATTTTAGGTTTAGATTTGGGGTTAGGTTTAGATTTTAGGTTTAGATTTGGGGTTAGGTTTAGATTTTAGGTTTAGATATGGGGTTAGGTTTAGATTTGGGGTTAGGTTTAGATTTTAGGTTTAGATTTGGGGTTAGGTTTAGATTTTAGGTTTAGATTTTAGGTTTAGATTTGGGGTTAGGTTTAGATTTTAGGTTTAGATTTGGGGTTAGGTTTAGATTTGGGGTTAGGTTTAGATTTTAGGTTTAGATTTGGGGTTAGGTTTAGATTTGGGGTTAGGTTTAGATTTTAGGTTTAGATTTGGGGTTAGGTTTAGATTTTAGGTTTAGATTTGGGGTTAGGTTTAGATTTGGGGTTAGGTTTAGATTTTAGATTAGATTTGGGGTTAGGTTTAGATTTGGGGTTAGGTTTAGATTTTAGGTTTAGATTTGGGGTTAGGTTTTAGATTTTAGGTTTAGATTTGGGGTTAGGTTTAGATTTAAGGTTTAGATTTGGGGTTAGGTTTAGATTTGGGGTTAGGTTTAGATTTTAGGTTTAGATTTGGGGTTAGGTTTAGATTTTAGGTTTAGATTTGGGGTTAGGTTTAGATTTTAGGTTAGGTTTAGATTTTAGGTTTAGATTTGGGGTTAGGTTTAGATTTGGGGTTAGGTTTAGATTTTAGGTTTAGATTTGGGGTTAGGTTTAGATTTTAGGTTTAGATTTTAGGTTTAGATTTGGGGTTAGGTTTATATTTTAGGTTTAGATTTGGGGTTAGGTTTAGATTTCAGGCTTATATTTGGGGTAAGGTTTAGATTTGGGGTTAGGTTTAGATTTTAGGTTTAGATTTGGGGTTAGGTTTAGAATTGGGGTTAGGTTAGATTTTAGGTTTAGATTTGGGGTTAGGTTTAGATTTTAGTTTAGATATGGGGTTAGGTTTAGATTTGGGGTTAGGTTTAGATTTTAGGTTTAGATTTGGGGTTAGGTTTAGATTTGGAGTTAGGTTTAGATTTTAGGTTTAGATTTGGGGTTAGGTTTAGATTTTAGGTTAGATTTTAGGTTTAGATTTGGGGTTAGGTTTAGATTTTAGGTTTAGATTTGGGGTTAGGTTTAGATTTAGGTTTAGATTTGGGGTAAGGTTTAGATTTTAGGTTTAGATTTTAGGTTTAGATTTGGGGTTAGGTTTAGATTTTAGGTTTAGATTTGGGGTTAGGTTTAGATTTTAGGTTTATATTTGGGGTAAGGTTTAGATTTGGGGTTAGGTTTAGATTTTAGGTTTAGATTTGGGGTTAGGTTTAGATTTAGGGTTAGGTTTAGATTTTAGGTTTAGATTTGGGGTTAGGTTTAGATTTTAGGTTTAGATTTGGGGTTAGGTTTAGATTTTAGGTTTAGATTTGGAGTTAGGTTTAGATTTTAGGTTTATATTTGGGGTAAGGTTTAGATTTGGGGTTAGGTTTATATTTTAGGTTTAGATTTGGGGTTAGGTTTAGATTTTAGGTTTAGATTTGGGGTTAGGTGTAGATTTGGGGTTAGGTTTAGATTTTAGGTTTAGATTTGGGGTTAGGTTTAGATTTTAGGTTTAGATTTTAGGTTTAGATTTGGGGTTAGGTTTAGCATGTTAGGTTTAGATTTGGGGTTAGGTTTAGATTTTAGGTTTAGATTTGGGGTTAGGTTTAGATTTTAGGTTTAGATTTGGGGTTAGGTTTAGATTTGGGGTTAGTTTAGATTTTAGGTTTAGATTTGGGGTTAGGTTTAGATTTGGGGTTAGGTTTAGATTTTAGGTTTAGATTTGGGGTTAGGTTTAGATTTGGGGTTAGGTTTAGATTTTAGGTTTAGATTTGGGGTTAGGTTTAGATTTTAGGTTTAGATATGGGGTTAGGTTTAGATTTGGGGTTAGGTTTAGATTTTAGGTTTAGATTTGGGGTTAGGTTTAGATTTGGAGTTAGGTTTAGATTTTAGGTTTAGATTTGGGGTTAGGTTTAGATTTTAGGTTTAGATTTGGGGTTAGGTGTAGATTTGGGGTTAGGTTTAGATTTTAGGTTTAGATTTGGGGTTAGGTTTAGATTTTAGGTTTAGATTTGGGGTTAGGTTTAGATTTGGGGTTAGGTTTAGATTTTAGGTTTAGATTTGGGGTAAGGTTTAGATTTGGGGTTAGGTTTAGATTTTAGGTTTAGATTTGGGGTTAGGTTTAGATTTTAGGTTTAGATTTTAGGTTTAGATTTGGGGTTAGGTTTAGATTTTAGGTTTAGATTTGGGGTTAGGTTAGATTTTAGGTTTAGATTTGGGGTTAGGTTTACATTTTAGGTTTATATTTGGGGTAAGGTTTAGATTTGGGGTTAGGTTTAGATTTTAGGTTTAGATTTGGGGTTAGGTTTAGATTTGGGGTTAGGTTTAGATTTTCGGTTTAGATTTGGGGTTAGGTTTAGATTTTAGGTTTAGATATGGGGTTAGGTTTAGATTTGGGGTTAGGTTTAGATTTTAGGTTTAGATTTGGGGTTAGGTTTAGATTTGGAGTTAGGTTTAGATTTTAGGTTTAGATTTGGGGTTAGGTTTAGATTTTAGGTTTAGATTTGGGGTTAGGTTTAGATTTTAGGTTTAGATTTGGGGTTAGGTGTAGATTTGGGTTAGGTTTAGATTTAGGTTTAGATTTGGGGTTAGGTTTAGATTTTAGGTTTAGATTTTAGGTTTAGATTTGGGGTTAGGTTTAGATTTGGGGTTAGGTTTAGATTTTACGTTTAGATTTGGGGTAAGGTTTAGATTTGGGGTTAGGTTTAGATTTTAGGTTTAGATTTGGGGTTAGGTTTAGATTTTAGGTTTAGATTTGGGGTTAGGTTTAGATTTGGGGTTAGGTTTAGATTTTAGGTTTAGATTTGGGGTTAGGTTTAGATTTAAGTTTTAGATTTGGGGTTAGGTTTAGATTTTAGGTTTAGATTTTAGGTTTAGATTTGGGGTTAGGTTTAGATTTTAGGTTTAGATTTGGGGTTAGGTTTAGATTTGGGGTTAGGTTTAGATTTTAGGTTTAGATTTGGGGTTAGGTTTAGATTTGGGGTTAGGTTTAGATTTTAGGTTTAGATTTGGGGTTAGGTTTAGATTTAAGGTTTAGATTTGGGGTTAGGTTTAGATTTGGGGTTAGGTTTAGATTTTAGGTTTAGATTTGGGGTTTGGTTTAGATTTTAGGTTAGGTTTAGATTTTAGGTTTAGATTTGGGGTTAGGTTTAGATTTGGGGTTAGGTTTAGATTTTAGGTTTAGATTTGGGGTTAGGTTTAGATTTTAGGTTTAGATTTTAGGTTTAGATTTGTGGTTAGGTTTAGATTTTAGGTTTAGATTTGGGGTTAGGTTTAGATTTTAGGTTTATATTTGGGGTAAGGTTTAGATTTGTGGTTAGGTTTAAATTTTAGGTTTAGATTTTGGGTTAGGTGTAGATTTGGGGTTAGGTTTAGATTTAGGTTTAGATTTGGGGTTAGGTTTAGATTTTAGGTTTAGATTTGGGGTTAGGTTTAGATTTGGGGTTAGGTTTAGATTTTAGGTTTAGATTTGGGGTTAGGTTTAGATTTGGGGTTAGGTTTAGATTTTAGGTTTAGATTGGGGTAAGGTTTAGATTTGGGGTTAGGTTTAGATTTTAGGTTTAGATTTTAGGTTAGGTTTAGATTTTAGGTTTAGATTTGGGGTTAGGTTTAGATTTGGGGTTAGGTTTAGATTTTAGGTTTAGATTTGGGGTTAGATTTAGATTTAAGTTTTAGATTTGGGGTTAGGTTTAGATTTTAGGTTTAGATTTTAGGTTTAGATTTGGGGTTAGGTTTAGATTTTAGGTTTAGATTTGGGGTTAGGTTTAGATTTGGGGTTAGGTTTAGATTTTAGGTTTAGATTTGGGGTTAGGTTTAGATTTGGGGTTAGGTTTAGATTTTAGGTTTAGATTTGGGGTTAGGTTTAGATTTAAGGTTTAGATTTGGGGTTAGGTTTAGATTTGGGGTTAGGTTTAGATTTTAGGTTTAGATTTGGGGTTAGGTTTAGATTTTAGGTTAGGTTTAGATTTTAGGTTTAGATTTGGGGTTAGGTTTAGATTTGGGGTTAGGTTTAGATTTTAGGTTTAGATTTGGGGTTAGGTTTAGATTTTAGGTTTAGATTTTAGGTTTAGATTTGGGGTTAGGTTTAGATTTTAGGTTTAGATTTGGGGTTAGGTTTAGATTTTAGGTTTATATTTGGGGTAAGGTTTAGATTTGGGGTTAGGTTTAGATTTTAGGTTTATATTTGGGGTTAGGTTTAGATTTGGGGTTAGGTTTAGATTTTAGGTTTAGATTTGGGGTTAGGTTAGATTTTAGGTTTAGATATGGGGTTAGGTTTAGATTTGGGGTTAGGTTTAGATTTTAGGTTTAGATTTGGGGTTAGGTTTAGATTTTAGGTTTAGATATGGGGTTAGGTTTAGATTTGGGGTTAGGTTTAGATTTTAGGTTTAGATTTGGGTTAGGTTTAGATTTTAGGTTTAGATATGGGGTTAGGTTTAGATTTGGGTTAGGTTTAGATTTTAGGTTTAGATTTGGGGTTAGGTTTAGATTTTAGGTTTAGATTTGGGGTTAGGTTTAGATTTGGGGTTAGGTTTAGATTTTAGGTTTAGATTTGGGGTTAGGTTTAGATTTGGGGTTAGGTTTAGATTTTAGGTTTAGATTTGGGGTTAGGTTTAGATTTGGGGTTAGGTTTAGATTTTAGGTTTAGATTTGGGGTTAGGTTTAGATTTTAGGTTTAGATTTGGGGTTAGGTTTAGATTTTAGATTAGATTTGGGGTTAGGTTTAGATTTGGGGTTAGGTTTAGATTTTAGGTTTAGATTTGGGGTTAGGTTTAGATTTTAGGTTTAGATTTGGGGTTAGGTTTAGATTTAAGGTTTAGATTTGGGGTTAGGTTTAGATTTGGGGTTAGGTTTAGATTTTAGGTTTAGATTTGGGGTTAGGTTTAGATTTTAGGTTTAGATTTGGGGTTAGGTTTAGATTTTAGGTTAGGTTTAGATTTTAGGTTTAGATTTGGGGTTAGGTTTAGATTTGGGGTTAGGTTTAGATTTTAGGTTTAGATTTGGGGTTAGGTTTAGATTTGGGGTTAGGTTTAGATTTTAGGTTTAGATTTGGGGTAAGGTTTAGATTTGGGGTTAGGTTTAGATTTTAGGTTTAGATTTGGGGTTAGGTTTAGATTTTAGGTTTAGATTTGGGGTTAGGTTTAGATTTGGGGTTAGGTTTAGATTTTAGGTTTAGATTTGGGGTTAGATTTAGATTTAAGTTTTAGATTTGGGGTTAGGTTTAGATTTTAGGTTTAGATTTTAGGTTTAGATTTGGGGTTAGGTTTAGATTTTAGGTTTAGATTTGGGGTTAGGTTTAGATTTGGGGTTAGGTTTAGATTTTAGGTTTAGATTTGGGGTTAGGTTTAGATTTGGGGTTAGGTTTAGATTTTAGGTTTAGATTTGGGGTTAGGTTTAGATTTAAGGTTTAGATTTGGGGTTAGGTTTAGATTTGGGGTTAGGTTTAGATTTTAGGTTTAGATTTGGGGTTAGGTTTAGATTTTAGGTTAGGTTTAGATTTTAGGTTTAGATTTGGGGTTAGGTTTAGATTTGGGGTTAGGTTTAGATTTTAGGTTTAGATTTGGGGTTAGGTTTAGATTTTAGGTTTAGATTTTAGGTTTAGATTTGGGGTTAGGTTTAGATTTTAGGTTTAGATTTGGGGTTAGGTTTAGATTTTAGGTTTATATTTGGGGTAAGGTTTAGATTTGGGGTTAGGTTTAGATTTTAGGTTTATATTTGGGGTTAGGTTTAGATTTGGGGTTAGGTTTAGATTTTAGGTTTAGATTTGGGGTTAGGTTTAGATTTTAGGTTTAGATATGGGGTTAGGTTTAGATTTGGGGTTAGGTTTAGATTTTAGGTTTAGATTTGGGGTTAGGTTTAGATTTTAGGTTTAGATATGGGGTTAGGTTTAGATTTGGGGTTAGGTTTAGATTTTAGGTTTAGATTTGGGGTTAGGTTTAGATTTTAGGTTTAGATATGGGGTTAGGTTTAGATTTGGGGTTAGGTTTAGATTTTAGGTTTAGATTTGGGGTTAGGTTTAGATTTTAGGTTTAGATTTGGGGTTAGGTTTAGATTTGGGGTTAGGTTTAGATTTTAGGTTTAGATTTGGGGTTAGGTTTACATTTGGGGTTAGGTTTAGATTTTAGGTTTAGATTTGGGGTTAGGTTTAGATTTGGGGTTAGGTTTAGATTTTAGGTTTAGATTTGGGGTTAGGTTTAGATTTTAGGTTTAGATTTGGGGTTAGGTTTAGATTTTAGATTAGATTTGGGGTTAGGTTTAGATTTGGGGTTAGGTTTAGATTTTAGGTTTAGATTTGGGGTTAGGTTTAGATTTTAGGTTTAGATTTGGGGTTAGGTTTAGATTTAAGGTTTAGATTTGGGGTTAGGTTTAGATTTGGGGTTAGGTTTAGATTTTAGGTTTAGATTTGGGGTTAGGTTTAGATTTTAGGTTTAGATTTGGGGTTAGGTTTAGATTTTAGGTTAGGTTTAGATTTTAGGTTTAGATTTGGGGTTAGGTTTAGATTTGGGGTTAGGTTTAGATTTTAGGTTTAGATTTTAGGTTTAGATTTGGGGTTAGGTTTATATTTTAGGTTTAGATTTGAGGTTAGGTTTAGATTTCAGGTTTATATTTGGGGTAAGGTTTAGATTTGGGGTTAGGTTTAGATTTTAGGTTTAGATTTGGGGTTAGGTTTAGAATTGGGGTTAGGTTTAGATTTTAGGTTTAGATTTGGGGTTAGGTTTAGATTTTAGGTTTAGATATGGGTTAAGGTTTAGATTTGGGGTTAGGTTTAGATTTTAGGTTTAGATTTGGGGTTAGGTTTAGATTTGGAGTTAGGTTTAGATTTTAGGTTTAGATTTGGGGTTAGGTTTAGATTTGGAGTTAGGTTTAGATTTTAGGTTTAGATTTGGGGTTAGGTTTAGATTTTAGGTTTAGATTTGGGGTTAGGTTTAGATTTTAGGTTTAGATTTGGGGTTAGGTGTAGATTTGGGGTTAGGTTTAGATTTTAGGTTTAGATTTGGGGTTAGGTTTAGATTTTAGGTTTAGATTTTAGGTTTAGATTTGGGGTTAGGTTTAGATTTTAGGTTTAGATTTGGGGTTAGGTTTAGATTTTAGGTTTAGATTTGGGGTTAGGTTTAGATTTTAGGTTTATATTTGGGGTAAGGTTTAGATTTGGGGTTAGGTTTAGATTTTAGGTTTAGATTTGGGGTTAGGTTTAGATTTGGGGTTAGGTTTAGATTTTAGGTTTAGATTTGGGGTTAGGTTTAGATTTTAGGTTTAGATTTGGGGTTAGGTTTAGATTTTAGGTTTAGATTTGGAGTTAGGTTTAGATTTTAGGTTTATATTTGGGGTAAGGTTTAGATTTGGGGTTAGGTTTAGATTTTAGGTTTAGATTTGGGGTTAGGTTTAGATTTGGGGTTAGGTTTAGATTTTAGGTTTAGATTTGGGGTTAGGTTTAGATTTTAGGTTTAGATTTGGGGTTAGGTTTACATTTTAGGTTTATATTTGGGGTAAGGTTTAGATTTGGGGTTAGGTTTAGATTTTAGGTTTAGATTTGGGGTTAGGTTTAGATTTGGGGTTAGGTTTAGATTTTCGGTTTAGATTTGGGGTTAGGTTTAGATTTTAGGTTTAGATATGGGGTTAGGTTTAGATTTGGGGTTAGGTTTAGATTTTAGGTTTAGATTTGGGGTTAGGTTTAGATTTGGAGTTAGGTTTAGATTTTAGGTTTAGATTTGGGGTTAGGTTTAGATTTTAGGTTTAGATTTGGGGTTAGGTTTAGATTTTAGGTTTAGATTTGGGGTTAGGTGTAGATTTGGGGTTAGGTTTAGATTTTAGGTTTAGATTTGGGGTTAGGTTTAGATTTTAGGTTTAGATTTTAGGTTTAGATTTGGGGTTAGGTTTAGATTTGGGGTTAGGTTTAGATTTTAGGTTTAGATTTGGGGTAAGGTTTAGATTTGGGGTTAGGTTTAGATTTTAGGTTTAGATTTGGGGTTAGGTTTAGATTTTAGGTTTAGATTTGGGGTTAGGTTTAGATTTGGGGTTAGGTTTAGATTTTAGGTTTAGATTTGGGGTTAGATTTAGATTTAAGTTTTAGATTTGGGGTTAGGTTTAGATTTTAGGTTTAGATTTTAGGTTTAGATTTGGGGTTAGGTTTAGATTTTAGGTTTAGATTTGGGGTTAGGTTTAGATTTGGGGTTAGGTTTAGATTTTAGGTTTAGATTTGGGGTTAGGTTTAGATTTGGGGTTAGGTTTAGATTTTAGGTTTAGATTTGGGGTTAGGTTTAGAGTTTAGGTTTAGATTTGGGGTTAGGTTTAGATTTGGGGTTAGGTTTAGATTTTAGGTTTAGATTTGGGGTTAGGTTTAGATTTGGGGTTAGGTTTAGATTTTAGGTTTAGATTTGGGGTTAGGTTTAGATTTTAGGTTTAGATTTGGGGTTAGGTTTAGATTTTAGGTTTAGATTTGGGGTTAGGTTTAGATTTGGGGTTAGGTTTAGATTTTAGGTTTAGATTTGGGGTTAGGTTTAGATTTTAGGTTTAGATTTGGGGTTAGGTTTAGATTTTAGGTTAGGTTTAGATTTTAGGTTTAGATTTGGGGTTAGGTTTAGATTTTAGGTTTAGATTTGGGGTTAGGTTTAGATTTCAGGTTTATATTTGGGGTTAGGTTTAGATTTTAGGTTTAGATATGGGGTTAGGTTTAGATTTGGGGTTAGGTTTAGATTTTAGGTTTAGATTTGGGGTTAGGTTTAGATTTGGAGTTAGGTTTAGATTTTAGGTTTAGATTTGGGGTTAGGTTTAGATTTGGAGTTAGGTTTAGATTTTAGGTTTAGATTTAGGGTTAGGTTTAGATTTTAGGTTTAGATTTGGGGTTAGGTTTAGATTTTAGGTTTAGATTTGGGGTTAGGTTTAGATTTTTGGTTTAGATGTGGGGTTAGGTTTAGATTTTAGGTTTAGATTTGGGGTTAGGTTTAGATTTGGGGTTAGGTTTAGATTTTAGGTTTAGATTTGGGGTTAGGTTTAGATTTTAGGTTTAGATTTTAGGTTTAGATTTGGGGTTAGGTTTAGATTTTAGGTTTAGATTTGGGGTTAGGTTTAGATTTTAGGTTTAGATTTGGGGTTAGGTTTAGATTTTAGGTTTATATTTGGGGTAAGGTTTAGATTTGGGGTTAGGTTTAGATTTTAGGTTTAGATTTGGGGTTAGGTTTAGATTTAGGGTTAGGTTTAGATTTTAGGTTTAGATTTGGGGTTAGGTTTAGATTTTAGGTTTAGATATGGGGTTAGGTTTAGATTTGGGGTTAGGTTTAGATTTTAGGTTTAGATTTGGGGTTAGGTGTAGATTTGGAGTTAGGTTTAGATTTTAGGTTTAGATTTGGGGTTAGGTTTAGATTTTAGGTTTAGATTTGGGGTTAGGTTTAGATTTGGGGTTAGGTTTAGATTTTAGGTTTAGATTTGGGGTTAGGTTTAGATTTTAGGTTTAAATTTGGGGTTAGGTTTAGATTTTAGGTTTAGATTTGGGGTTAGGTTTAGATTTGGGGTTAGGTTTAGATTTTAGGTTTAGATTTGGGGTTAGGTTTAGATTTAAGGTTTATATTTGGGGTTAGATTTAGATTTGGGGTTAGGTTTAGATTTTAGGTTTAGATTTGGTTTTAGGTTTAGATTTTAGGTTTAGATTTGGGGTTAGGTTTAGATTTGGGGTTAGGTTTAGATTTTAGATTTAGATTTGGGGTTAGGTTTAGATTTGGGGTTAGGTTTAGATTTTAGGTTTAGATTTGGGGTTAGGTTTAGATTTTAAGTTTAGATTTTTGGTTTAGATTTGGGGTTAGGTTTAGATTTTAGGTTTAGATTTGGGGTTAGGTTTAGATTTAGGTTTAGATTTGGGGTTAGGTTTACATTTTAGGTTTATATTTGGGGTAAGGTTTAGATTTGGGGTTAGGTTTAGATTTTAGGTTTAGATTTGGGGTTAGGTTTAGAATTGGGGTTAGGTTTAGATTTTAGGTTTAGATTTGGGGTTAGGTTTAGATTTTAGGTTTAGATATGGGGTTAGGTTTAGATTTGGGGTTAGGTTTAGATTTTAGGTTTAGATTTGGGGTTAGGTTTAGATTTGGAGTTAGGTTTAGATTTTAGGTTTAGATTTGGGGTTAGGTTTAGATTTTAGGTTTAGATTTGGGGTTAGGTTTAGATTTTAGGTTTAGATTTGGGGTTAGGTGTAGATTTGGGGTTAGGTTTAGATTTTAGGTTTAGATTTGGGGTTAGGTTTAGATTTTAGGTTTAGATTTTAGGTTTAGATTTGGGGTTAGGTTTAGATTTGGGGTTAGGTTTAGATTTTAGGTTTAGATTTGGGGTTAGGTTTAGATTTTAGGTTTAGATTTTAGGTTTAGATTTGGGGTTAGGTTTAGATTTTAGGTTTAGATTTGGGGTTAGGTTTAGATTTGGGGTTAGGTTTAGATTTTAGGTTTAGATTTGGGGTTAGGTTTAGATTTAAGGTTTAGATTTGGGGTTAGGTTTAGATTTGGGGTTAGGTTTAGATTTTAGGTTTAGATTTGGGGTTAGGTTTAGATTTGGAGTTAGGTTTAGATTTTAGGTTTAGATTTGGGGTTAGGTTTACATTTGGGGTTAGGTTTAGATTTTAGGTTTAGATTTGGGGTTAGGTTTAGATTTTAGGTTTAGATTTTAGGTTTAGATTTTAGGTTTAGATTTGGGGTTAGGTTTAGATTTTAGGTTTATATTTGGTGTAAGGTTTAGATTTGTGGTTAGGTTTAGATTTAAGGTTTAGATTTGGGGTTAGGTTTAGATTTTAGGTTTAGATTTGGGGTTAGGTGTAGATTTGGGGTTAGGTTTAGATTTTAGGTTTAGATTTGGGGTTAGGTTTAGATTTGGGGTTAGGTTTAGATTTTAGGTTTAGATTTGGGGTTAGGTTTAGATTTGGGGTTAGGTTTAGATTTTAGGTTTAGATTTGGGGTTAGGTGTAGATTTGGGGTTAGGTTTAGATTTTAGGTTTAGATTTGGGGTTAGGTTTAGATTTGGGGTTAGGTTTAGATTTTAGGTTTAGATTTGGGTTAGGTTTAGATTTGGGGTTAGGTTTAGATTTTAGGTTTAGATTTGGGGTTAGGTTTAGATTTTAGGTTTAGATTTTAGGTTTAGATTTGGGGTTAGGTTTAGATTTTAGGTTTAGATTTGGGGTTAGGTTTAGATTTTAGGTTTAAATTTGGGGTTATGTTTAGATTTTAGGTTTATATTTGGGGTAAGGTTTAGATTTGGGATTAGTTTTAGATTTTACGTTTAGATTTGGGGTTAGGTTTAGATTTTAGGTTTAGATTTGGGGTTAGGTTTAGATTTTAGGTTTAGATATGGGGTTAGGTTTAGATTTGGGGTTAGGTTTAGATTTTAGGTTTAGATTTGGGGTTAGGTTTAGATTTTAGGTTTAGATTTTAGGTTTAGATTTGGGGTTAGGTTTAGATTTTAGGTTTAGATTTGGGGTTAGGTTTAGATTTGGGGTTAGGTTTAGATTTTAGGTTTAGATTTGGGGTTAGGTTTAGATTTGGGGTTAGGTTTAGATTTTAGGTTTAGATTTGGGGTAAGGTTTAGATTTGGGGTTAGGTTTAGATTTTAGGTTTATATTTGGGGTTAGGTTTAGATTTGGGGTTAGGTTTAGATTTTAGGTTTAGATTTGGGGTTAGGTTTAGATTTTAGGTTTAGATATGGGGTTAGGTTTAGATTTGGGGTTAGGTTTAGATTTTAGGTTTAGATTTGGGGTTAGGTTTAGATTTTAGGTTTAGATATGGGGTTAGGTTTAGATTTGGGGTTAGGTTTAGATTTTAGGTTTAGATTTGGGGTTAGGTTTAGATTTTAGGTTTAGATATGGGGTTAGGTTTAGATTTGGGGTTAGGTTTAGATTTTAGGTTTAGATTTGGGGTTAGGTTTAGATTTTAGGTTTAGATTTGGGGTTAGGTTTAGATTTGGGGTTAGGTTTAGATTTTAGGTTTAGATTTGGGGTTAGGTTTAGATTTGGGGTTAGGTTTAGATTTTAGGTTTAGATTTGGGGTTAGGTTTAGATTTGGGGTTAGGTTTAGATTTTAGGTTTAGATTTGGGGTTAGGTTTAGATTTTAGGTTTAGATTTGGGGTTAGGTTTAGATTTTAGATTAGATTTGGGGTTAGGTTTAGATTTGGGGTTAGGTTAGATTTTAGGTTTAGATTTGGGGTTAGGTTTAGATTTTAGGTTTAGATTTGGGGTTAGGTTTAGATTTAAGGTTTAGATTTGGGGTTAGGTTTAGATTTGGGGTTAGGTTTTAGATTTTAGGTTTAGATTTGGGGTTAGGTTTAGATTTTAGGTTTAGATTTGGGGTTAGGTTTAGATTTTAGGTTAGGTTTAGATTTTAGGTTTAGATTTGGGGTTAGGTTTAGATTTGGGGTTAGGTTTAGATTTTAGGTTTAGATTTGGGGTTAGGTTTAGATTTTAGGTTTAGATTTTAGGTTTAGATTTGGGGTTAGGTTTATATTTTAGGTTTAGATTTGAGGTTAGGTTTAGATTTCAGGTTTATATTTGGGGTAAGGTTTAGATTTGGGGTTAGGTTTAGATTTTAGGTTTAGATTTGGGGTTAGGTTTAGAATGGGGTTAGGTTTAGATTTTAGGTTTAGATTTGGGGTTAGGTTTAGATTTTAGGTTTAGATATGGGTTAAGGTTTAGATTTGGGGTTAGGTTTAGATTTTAGGTTTAGATTTGGGGTTAGGTTTAGATTTGGAGTTAGGTTTAGATTTTAGGTTTAGATTTGGGGTTAGGTTTAGATTTGGAGTTAGGTTTAGATTTTAGGTTTAGATTTGGGGTTAGGTTTAGATTTTAGGTTTAGATTTGGGGTTAGGTTTAGATTTTAGGTTTAGATTTGGGGTTAGGTGTAGATTTGGGGTTAGGTTTAGATTTTAGGTTTAGATTTGGGGTTAGGTTTAGATTTTAGGTTTAGATTTTAGGTTTAGATTTGGGGTTAGGTTTAGATTTTAGGTTTAGATTTGGGGTTAGGTTTAGATTTTAGGTTTAGATTTGGGGTTAGGTTTAGATTTTAGGTTTATATTTGGGGTAAGGTTTAGATTTGGGGTTAGGTTTAGATTTTAGGTTTAGATTTGGGGTTAGGTTTAGATTTGGGGTTAGGTTTAGATTTTAGGTTTAGATTTGGGGTTAGGTTTAGATTTTAGGTTTAGATTTGGGGTTAGGTTTAGATTTTAGGTTTAGATTTGGAGTTAGGTTTAGATTTTAGGTTTATATTTGGGGTAAGGTTTAGATTTGGGGTTAGGTTTAGATTTTAGGTTTAGATTTGGGGTAGGTTTAGATTTGGGGTTAGGTTTA